>NW_009648332.1:15512679-15556011 GCF_000708025.1 Charadrius vociferus | reverse complement strand
TACTGGGCACTGGTGAGGCCCCACCTGTGTTCAGTTTTGGGGCCCTTAGTACAAGAAAGACATTGAGGTGCTGGAGCGTGTACAGAGAAGAGCAACAAAGCTGTTGAGTTTGGAGAATAAGTCTTTCAAGGAGTGGCTGGAGGAACTGGGTTTTTTTAGTGTGGAGAAAAGGAGGCTGAGGGGAGACATTATCACTTTCTACAACTACCTGAAAGGAGGCTGTAGCGATGTGGGCGTTGGTCTTTTCTCCCAAGTAACAAGCAATAGGGCAAGAGGAAATGGCCTCAAGTTGTGCCAGGGGAGGTTTAGGATGGATATTAGGAAAAATTTCTTCACAGAAAGGGTTGTTAAGCATTAGAACAGGCTGCCCAGGGAAGGGGTGGAGTTGCCATCCCTGGAGGTATTTAAAAGATGGGTAGATGTGGTGCTGAGGGATGTGGTTTAGTGGTGGTGTTGGCATTGTTAGGTTGATGGCTGGACTTGATCTTCAAGGTCCCTTCCAACCTAGACCATTCTATGATTCTGTTACTTTCAAAAGATGAATCATGCATGTCCCCACTCAATACAAGTGAAGGAAGGAGTGCGCTGCTTTTGAAATGAAAACCTTTGAAGCTTATTTAAGAGTTGTGACCCTGCTACCATCGGCAGGGCAACACCCCAGGAGGGGCAGGGGCCGGAGGGTTCTTCCAGAACTGTCCTGCTGGGCCAGGGGATGGGGGCAGCCTGCGGGGGGCTGGCAGGCAGTGGCTTAAGGGCCCGTGTGTGACTTTTTAATTTGTAAATTTTTGTAAATGTTTGCACGTTTATGTTGAGGCCGTGTTTTGTTCAAAGCGGTACACTGAGGCCTTCATGTCCCTGTGAGGAAGCGCCTCCACAGGCCCCAGGGAGCAGCTGTGCAGGAGGGCCTTGGGCCTAAGGGAAAAGACTTTGTCTTTCTTTTTGACTGGAAATGTCACTAATGGTGCCTATTGTTTATTCTGGTTCTGATGCAGATTTCCCTAGGTCTTGTGTTTGAAATTGCTTCACTCCCATGGAATGGCAGTAATCCCACCCACCTGCCTCAGGTGACAGGGCTCTGGGTCAAGCCAAGTGCCAGCGCCCTGCGGCTTGCCCTCTGGGGAGGAAACCTTTTTGTGTCAGATTTGCTTGGTAATTGCGTTTTCTGAAGTCCTAATGCACTGCCTCATCCCTCTTAAAGCTTTGGCAGAGTACTGACTGCCTTAAGTCCCTGACCTAATTAGTCATGACAGCTGTTTGTTTAGCAGGGCCCCTAATGCCACCAGAACTACCCTTCTGAGACCATCTTTTCAAATACGGGGTTTGTTCAGATCTGAAGAAATAACTTCAGAAATATCAGCCTCCTAGTACAGACTTTATTCTGCTTGTGATAGTCATATTGGATATTTGGGAGGATTTTTATTCAGGAGTCCTTAAACTCGCAGATTGAGCTGTTCTGTGTCAAGCAGGGGATTAAAACAATCTCCTTACAACTGAGCAGTGTTATTCTACAAGCGCTAACCACATCTAAGATATGTGTTTCTTTGCAGCCAAGCTGAACATTCCTTCAGAAACCTTTCTCTTTCCCATAGCACAGCAGTACTCACACATGAGGTAAGCTTTTGTGGTAAGTTTTCCAGTTTTTTATTGCTTCTATTTAAGAACTCCTTGTTTTGCGTGCAAATCCATAAATTCTTTAGCTTCTGTAGTGTAGCAGAGGCCTAATTGAGTTCATCTGAAAGCTGACACGAAATGCTCTGCGAAGGCAGTTAGTGTGCATATGCTAACATTGGTAACTTAGCTCAGAGCACGTTTGTACTTTTTAAGTGACTCCTCTACGTACCTCTGTGGTTCACAGTACAGCGTGGTCTGGGAGCACACAAACTTGATTCTCTTTGGTTGAGACTAAAGTGGAACATGTGCTTTAGCAGTGTACCTGATGTGCTGCAGCTGCTAATGCACATCCAGTCCATGGGGTCAGGCTGGATCTCATCTGAAGTAACCCTCAGATATGTAGTGAGTGGATGCTGTGTCTGCAGCACTCACTGTTTGACTATAAATCTGCTCTTACTGGGCTATCCCACTTGTCAATGTATACACAGGCTTAATATATTGGGAAAATGGGACAAACCATTTCAACTTTCCACTAGCAAAGTTGGGGAGGCGGGAGGGCTGATATTTACAAACAATGCTATTTTATATAAACATATCAACATGGAAATAAGTTTCACAGGAGGATGCTTTGGAGATGAGCCTTTCTGAATAAAATGTTCTATCTGCATGCCCATTTATCTTTTTAGAGGGAGGGGAGTTCTCTTTAATTCAGAGACGTGTGGGATCCTTGAAAAGTGTTTTTGCTCACAGGTAGAAGAAAAAGCCATCGTAAATCTTCCAAAATGTAAAATGTTTGAGGAGGATGAAGGCTAGGAAAATCCTCACTCCTTAGCCCTTATGCTGCTGGATGACAGAAAAGAGCATCTGTGTGAAGTAAACTGGATTACGCCAGAACTAGTCATGCCCTCTGAGTTTGCACTTGGTGTGCTTTCTACTTGTTTAACCACAGATCGGGGTGATTAGCCCACTGCTAGGTTTGCACGTGGACAGCATTTGTTTTAGATGCCACATTTCCCTGTGTTTGACATGTGAAGGAATCTGATTCTGACTGTCTTTGATTCTTAGATATACACCTTTCAAACAGAATTTCACTGGACCTTTTCTTATTCTCTCTGATTTCTTATCAGTGCTCTCTTTGAACCATTATATCAGCAACCTTGTGAATAACACAGCTTCTACCAGTTTCTGTGCACTCATTTCTTTGCATCTTGTTCTTTCTCATCTATTCAAGTAGTGTAACTCTTTTCCTTACTTTCCATCTCCTTTCTTTAATTTTTTCTACTAGCAGCCAATTCCAAGAAATGTGATTTGACCCCAGCTTGTCAGAACTTCCCATTCTTGTCTTTCAGATCACTCCTTATCTATTTCATTAATTGAGGCCTCTGAAACACATTAGAAGAAATGTGAAGCCTTCAGCTTGGGTTTTCCCCAGCAGTTTATGATAGCTGGGTGCAAAACTTACACAGACTGGGGTTTTCTGAGTTGAGGTATGTGCAGTTTTCTCTACACAAACACATAAGTGTATCTGTTTATATAAGATACATTTATATATGCACACGCCTATAGTCTGCCTGGGCAAAATTGCATTAGCGTTAATTGTGTTAGCTTTCTAGTGAGGCTGTGTGTAAGATGTGTGTAAGAAAGAACATCTCACTAATCAAGAAATTGTCTGGATGCTGGAAAGCATTATTCCCAAAAACTAGAAGTATTGGCCCATGAGCACACCCAGTAGAGATGAATGTGCCTATTTTTAAAGCTATCTTTTCAGATAATTTTAAAATTCTATTAATTTTAGAGAAATCTTTGCTTGTGTTGCTGGAGAGTTTACTATGGATGTTTTTATAATTTGATGGACAAACAGCATTTAACCAGATTTAACTTTGTAGTCAAAAGTCAGGAATAAGCCTGGAAATTAGCAAACTAATAAAATGCTGGTATTTAAATTAGTTGTTAAAACTATGGCATATGTAGGTGAGGGGATAACAATGCACATACCATATCACCCTATGTCTTGCACGTAGGTGTTCATCAAGTACGTTATAGGGAACTTTTATGTTATCGGGTATCTATTGTGATAACTCTTGCATTATGCCTACCAAATCTCTATTTCCATTCATTGGTTCCATTGTGTTCTGATACATAAATGGAATGCCTCCTTTTTTGCTGTTGTTGGCAACAAACTACAGATCATTAGGAAATCCCTAAGTGATGGTGGCAACTGTGGGCAGAGCTACTGGAGAGATTGTGCAGTGCGCTCCATAAACTGAACTGTGTTTTCCCCTCCCATGTGAACTGATAGGCCCCACATAAACTTTCTCTGTTTACTTTCAAAGATCCCACTCTTTACAAAGCAAAAACGGGTCACAGGCACAGCTGATGTAGTTGAACATAGAAAACAAATATACCCTACCATCATCCAATTGTGATGTAAAAAATCTAATTAGCAGAGATTAGTTTAATCTCATAGAGCTGTACACGTGGACAGCAAAAAAAAAAAAAAGATCCATTTTCTTAAAATAACTTGACTTAGAATCTCAGGGTTAAAATGTTTGTTTGCTGAATGGAACTATTAAATTGTCTGTTTGCCTTGGACATAGTCATAGTGCTTAAACGCAGTCTACAGCCAAGCAGCAGCAGCACTAGATTCTCTGCTTTGCACTGCCAATAATCAGAGTGGACTTCCCTCTGTGGCTTTATAAAGCCCTTTGTTTCCCTGCCAAGATTGCAGCAGGGTGAGTCTCAGCTGTCATACGAACATATGTTCAACAGAAATTAGATCAAAGCCACTTGTAAAAGTGGAAGTTGCCGTGTCATCCTTTGTGAAGGAAGCCAGGTTAAAGTCCGTGGTTTAGGTGGCAAATCTGTGCAGAGGCTTGAAGGTCCTGAGATGGCACCAGGAAGGAAGCAGTGTGCCAAGCGCAGTGCTCTGCTGTCAGAGTGGCAGTGTGGTCTGGTGTAAACCTAACAGTTGTTAAATTCAGTGAAACAAAGTTTTGTGGAGGATTCTCAAAGGTTTCCCCAAAGCCCTGTGAAGGAGAAAGAAATGGAAAAACACTGCCACATCCTTTTCTATTTTTTTTTTTTTAAATAATGAAGGCTGGATCGGTGCTCAACTTGTACTTGGAAGAACAGTCACAGCGAGGCAGTGAGGGAAGCTATGATAATGCTTATACAGAGCCATTGCCTGATGTGAGCACTGGTAGGAGGTTTTGTTGCATTGCTCTCTTTCAACCCTTACAGATGAAAATCTATAAAGAATTCACTGTTCACGCAGTGCTTTTTTGCTTCTGGATCTGACCATACTACTTGGGGGTAATTTATGTTGGAGATGTGAAATGAGCCATTTAATACTAATGTGTAACTTGATTTAGTAAATATTATTTGAGGTAGGACAGAGCTTGTTGAAAAGCTCTCTGAATGCATCTCAGGAGGTCTGAGTCTGAACACATATAAGGTCATGTTGTATTTAGCTTAGTGTATTTCTATGTGAGCTTTCAGCTTGCTGACATTTTAGTAGTTCTACAAAAAAATCAAAGATCAGATGAGAAGAATTATTTTTTTTTCCTCGTGCAGTGGTGTTGTGAAATTACTTTTGTGTCTTTGTTTCACTTTCTCTGTTCTTAGAGAGTGATGGTCCATGAAGAAATGTACTGAACTACCTATATTTCTGCACATGCAGATGTTACAAGAACAAACTTCCCAGGCTTTTCACAAGGGAAGCATAGCAACAGCAAGGACATGAATTTTGTCAAAATCATTTGTGAAAATGAATAGGGTAAAAAAAATTTGTTTTCTCCAGTTACTGTAGTTCTGATTTGTCTAGAAAGCCTAGAAGAAACTCAGTCTCTAAAACATTGTCTGCAATACAATAAAACACTTGTGTCACCTTCATGAAGCAAGTGGAGCAGAGAGAAAGTATTGAAAATCCCATGAACTAAGTTTGTGAAGTAGTGGGAAAGACTTCTGACTTCTGTGAGGACATATCAGCAGAGGTAGAGTTGAAAGAATCTGCTAATAAAGTTACCGAGGGTGACGCTTGATTGTCATGACAATATTAAAGAATCTGAGAATTAATGAACACGTTCCACTGTTCTTAACCTGATGGTAATGAGGAAGGCTGTGATAAGTCATTACCCCTGCAGTTCAGGCTCCTCAGAGAAAACAGGAACATAGTGTAGGTAATGATTAAATTCAGAATACAATGGCCTAAAGAAACACACAGTTGAGAGAAATTCTCAATAGCTTTTTATAATAAGGTGTAATTGATATAGTATAAGCAGGGTAAGAGGACCTTTTGCTTACTGCTGTTAGATTTATTAAATAGTGCATTAAAACTAGCGGTAATGACTGATGTAACCAATTACTTATTTCACTTTCTTGTCTTCTGTCAACAATGTATATGAGTTTTCTTTCTGAATGTATGCAGCAAATCATTCTTCTGTGTTAAACTGCTAGGGGAAAAAACAAAAAGAGAAAAAAAAAGTGCTATTTTTTATTTTCTTGAGTTGAGACTTTGTAAGAGTCTTCCCATGTTTCAATAGTATGCTGGTGATAAAACCAAGTTTTTATTTTTGGTCCTTACAATCAGCCTTGTGGAAAGGAAATAAATTCCTGCAAAAGGAAAATTAACAAAACACAGATTTTGCATATGCCATGGAAGGAAGTCACAGTTCTTGAGCATGTCGTCTTCAGGCAGCAAGCACATGCCATTCTAAATAGTAACAGTCATAATTTGCATTAGCTTCTTAATGAAAAACTGAATGAACAATTCATAAGTGTGGGGGGCTTTTTCTGGTTTTAGGAGGGGGTTAATATCTATGTTAATAAACTTTGCTTTTTTGGAAACTGAGTTTCTTGTAGTGCCTGTGCTCTTTCTAATGCAGCTGTCTCAAGCCGCCACTGATTTTGCGAGCCGGGAGAGCACAGAGCCTTTAAAGAATGAAGATAAATCTACACCATGACTAATCACTCTAGAAGTTCATGTACCTCCTGAGTCCAAGTGGAGTTCTCAACACATTATTGCTAGGTACTGTTTTTATCATGGTCCAACTCTATTATTTTATTATAGTGTTTTGCTCTAGTTAAATTAGTAGCGCTTGAATCTTAACCACACAATTCTATGTTAATCTAAGTAATGCCTAGATAAGAAAGGATTGAAAATTAATTATTCCTTATTTATTCTCTGCTGCTACAGAACCTGTCCAATGTCTTCCGATTGCATTATTTAAGGGCTTTTTATCATACACTTTTGTCTTATGTTCACCTGTTTAATTCAGATTTCGAAGCAGTATAAGGTTAATATACTTTTAATACTCACTGTGAAGCTGTTCCATTTCAGAAAGCAGGGTTCTTGCCTTTTAGCTCCCAGTGAAGGTTTTATAAACAAAGCAGTCTGCAGAAATATAAATGTATTCTTGTTCATCCTAAAATTAGAGGTGATTCTAAAGTGTGTCTGACGAACAAAAGAGACTCTCTAAGTTTTATATGTTGATTGCACTTCATGTATTAATGCAATAACTTAAATAGTTTGGTTTAGGCCAAAAGGGAAAGTACTTTTAAATTCTAACTCATTTAGCAGGATCTTAATCGTAGTAATCAGTCTAGTAGTTGCTTTCTTAAAGAGCAATTCCTTCGGCACTTTGTGCATATTAATTGGATTGTGTGTCATTGACTTACTCCTCTTATAAGGACTATCCCTCCCCATCACTACCAACAAATGTAACTAGCAAGATTTAATATAAAAAACCTTAAAGGTTAAATGGTATGCACAATCTGGATAACCTTACTGTCCTTTTTTTCCCCCAGCTTATTTTTTCTGGCTTCTTTACAACTTACATTTTTAGTCTCAGAAAAACAGCTAGATTTTCCAGAGCAAATGCTAACAGCCGTTTTATCTGGCAATCCTAATCCTATTTCTTGCCTTGTACTACAAATTTTCTTGCTAATAGCAGTGAAAGTTACAGGGTGGTGCAGGTATGTTATACATAGGGAGAGATGTAGAAACATGAGCTAAGACTCTAGTGCACTACTAGGGAATCTCTCATGGAGATAGAAACTCTTAGTGATGCATGGTTCAGTAAAGAGTCCAGAGGAAGAGGTGAGGCCAGGCCATTGGCAGACTACAGATTTTATGGCCTTGACATGAAGGCTTGAATTTCCTTTCACAGCTGTTGCAGAAAGATTGCAGTGTCCATCTGGGGTTTAGAGGAAGGCGAGAGGAGCTGGAACAAATCTGGCTCTTCCTCATTTGTTCAGCTGCAGGATTCATTCTTCAGAATGACAGCAGGTTGGAGAGACCTGGGTTATTCAGGAGTGTCAGAAAGCCGTCTGACTGCCAGAGTTGGCAATTCTGAGACGAGGACCTTGCTGGAACCTCCTGAGGAACGGCAGGCATGCCACGTGAATGGCAGCTGCAAGTTGGTGCCTGCTGGGAGCTCCCTGCAACCAAATACAGCTTTCCACATGAGCATGTTCTTATGAGCCACCAGCCTGTTTACTTGCAGAACCTGCTGCCACTAGTGGAACTGCAAAAACTATTGTCTTTTCTTAATGATGCTCAGCCAATTTTATTCCTGGGTTCTAAACCCTTCCAACAGCTAATTGCTCAGAAGTCACCTGCATTGGGTAAATGTCTGAATAAGAACTAGATGTGTTTCTTTTCAATTAGTGAAGGAGAAAAATTTTGAATATTAGTGTCTAAATTTAACATTTTCCGTCTCCTGAGTACACTCAGTAATCAAATAATCAATCTAGATTGGTTTCCTAGTGTCAGCTCTGTGAAAAAGAAATGTCACTGTTCTGATACGCTTGTAAAATTGGCCTCTGCTATTACACGGCTGGCTACCTTTTTGCACAAATACACCATGGTAAACTCTGGAAGCACTAGCATTTAGCCAATTTGATACAGAATTTCTTCTTCCTTTGTATTCAGCTCTTTGGTCTCAATGTCAAGACTTCCGAAATGTTTCCTTCCATAATGAGTTGAAATAGGCTTCAGATCCCATCAGCGTAAAGCTAGATCTCTGCCCACCTCCTCCCTTGTTGAGGTCTAAATTCCTTTTCAGTTCATAAAATGTGGACCTGAGATGATTTTCTGAAACAGTCAAATAATTATTACTGATTTTTAATTAATGCTTTGTTGGCAATTATGCCAAAATATTCTGACATTTTTTCCAAACCTCGTCACTTAAAATCAGACAAAATCTTCTCCACTTAAAGATTTTCCAGAAACCAAATTCTAGAAGAATAGTGGCAAGACAGACTCAAGAAATCATCTAATTCATGAGCAGTTTTGCCTGTGTAAGTCTTGATAGTGGTTTGAGTAACCTCCACCAATGGAGGCCTCACAATCCTCCCATGCAATCAGTTCTACTACTTCACCATTGTTATCATTAGAAAGTGCTTTCCAATATCTAACTTCCATTTCCTTTTCCACACTCTTCCAGTGACTAACCATTCACAAAGAAACTACTTTTCAATCATTTAAATAAGGTAGCTATAAAGTAGGAATTGGATACAGGTAGCGAAATCAAATGGTTTGTCTATTTTTTTAGCAGGGCACTGTATCTGTGTTTAGATTTATACATCAAGTTATTTTTTTTCCTTCTGAAGATAAAAATTCATGGTGATTAAAATGAGTCCTGAACCTAGAAAACAGTTTACAATGGTTTAAATTTGCTTGTATCACTACTAAAATGTATTGGGAGTTGCCAAATTTAAAAGCATAAAAATGTGATCCTCGATTTTCTAATAAAATGGCAACAAAATGGATTTGCCTTTATAAAATCCATTCCAGGCTGTGTTAATCAATATACATTTATAGTGTCTGAATGGAAAACCTAATTGTACCTTTATCATAATAACCAAACAGTTTTATGTAAACTAATGTCCAGTTGTAAATCCATCAATTCTTGGAAAAAATAGTTTGAAAGCACAAATTTAATCTGACAAATGACACAACAATTAACTGCTTTCATTACTTGCAAGTCCAAGGTAATAGCTGGATTCAATGTTAATGACTTTTTTTCATTTGAAAGAGATGCTTTTTCTCTCTATTGCTTTTTGGTGCTGATAAATATGTCACAGGAAACAGCCTCCAAACAAAGGAAACTCGCGATTTTTCATGTATGATAGTGTATCAAGTGCAAAATTAAATGGTGCAGACAATGAAAGGAACAGATCTCTATGATAACATAATCTTAAAATAAGAGGAGAAAGCTGTTATTTTGCTCTGAGGTCTCTTTCAGCTGTCAGCTGAGAATTGGCAATGCATCCTTCGGTACAGGTTAACCAGAAGTGTTGGTGCAGAAGAATGAGTTTCTTTAGGCAAGTCAGACTTCTACTCTGGAAGAACTGGATCCTCCGGAAAAGACAAAAGGTAAAGTATTAGTCTTTGGATTTCAGCTTTGGACTGTGCACTCCACTGGACAAAGTGACCAGTACACTTAACAGCATGTAAAAATTACACATTCCTCAAAGAATCAAATGTGATCTTTGTATGGGCCTGCTGTCTGGGATCTTGTCTGGTGCAGTTTGCAAAGCTGCTCTTTACAGGGTAAACATAAAATACTTGTATTGGGGGGTTCTTTGACAAATAGTATTGTGTATCAGGAGAAGAGGTGTGGGTAGTAATATTTTTGTATTTTCACGTAACAAGATCTCCTATTAGAAAATATCGTGGGCACTGTTCAGCTCAGGGAGGTTTGATTCCTAATTTTAGATTTGCTTCTCACACACAGCTGCTTTTAAATGTGAATCCAGTTAGGGCCCTGAAGTTCACATAGATTTTATCATTTTAATATGGCTGAATGCCAAGTGAAAATCAGAGAAGTATTTTAAATCCTTTCAAATCCTCTTAGATCTTATGATACTTTGTCTTAGAGCAAATTTATTTATTACTTTCCACCTTATTTCATCATTGCTCTTTTTTTTTTTCTTTTTTATCTTTTAGCCGAATTTTCTTGGAGTCAAACCAAACCTCAAACTAGGGTCTTGGTAATCAGATGTACCGCAACTACTTCTGTCCAGCAAAAGAAGGGCCTTTGCCTGGTTTCCAGGCACGTGAAGTCCTTTTGAGGTCCTTTAGACTACCTGTTTCAAACTAAAAATAATAAAAAGTACATTAGGGCATCCGTGAGGCTGTAATAGTCACGCAAACAATTTTGCTGTGATAATGGAGATCAACAGGATCAAACTGAGCCATGGGATGAGTTGAAATGCTTACCTATGCTGACCTGATTTTAGTCATTAGGAATTACTCACATGCTGAATTTCTCGGGATCAAAGGATTTTCTGATTTTCTTCATAGGCAAATTGAATGTCCTTTCTTTCATAGCTTCCCAGCAGGCTTTCTCCCACAGTCTACATTGCCATCAAGACTTGATGCATACAACATTGCCAGCTCCTGATTTAATGCAGTATGAAAGCCACCAATCCATACTTGAGCTACATTACACCAAATATAAGAACCGCTTTTGAAGCTGGACTTCAGTTACTGATTGTCAAGGAGCTGTAGTAGTTTGGTTCTCAAGTTCAGGAAAAAAAAAAAAAAGCAAACAGAAATTCCACGTCTTTCTGATCTTCAAGTGTATATACTGAAAGAATTGGAAGTAACTTTTTTTAATTTTTAGCAAATGGATCTTTATGCAATTCTTCAGTATTTTCAGTGTATGAAATACTGTTTTATTTGGGCAAATCTGCTCAGGTATGTAACTCAAAGTGCCTGGTTGGGTTTCAGGAATTCTCTTTTTTTCTTGTTTATTTTTTCCTATAGAATTTTCAAAAATACTAACTTAGTGTTTCCTGGTGTTGCCAGAGACCCCCTTCTGTGATGATCACTTCTAGCTTGTAAGCACAGCAATTTAATCCACAACAGAGAAACATTTTCTCCACTCTGAAGAGGAAAACATTTTACAACTAAGTCAGTAAAAATAATTGCCTTTTCTAAGTATATAAACCTACTTGCTTATTTGTCCACACAGAGAAACAACGTAGCCAAACCAAAAATCTATAATGTCAAAAATAGCTGTAAAATGTGTTTTGGGAAAGTCAGCCTGACTTTTGCTAACCATCATGCAGTACCATAAATGGAAGCATATCCAATCTTCTACTCAAGTTCATCATTTAGTGTAATCTAATCACAAGAGGAAAGACTTCATTACAGAGTTAGCAGTTGATCCGCAGCCAATTTAAATTTGTCAGATTTATAGGTTGTATCACTGTGCTTGGTCCATTACAGCTCCGTCTGGATATTACATTTCTCTGTGCATGTTGCTGGGATTTCTGGCTGTTTATCTCATGATTCTGCATGCTTATGGGCTGCTTTCTGATCCTTCCTAGTGAGTTCTGAGACACCTGTGTGTCCTCAGGAAAAGGATCACAGGAAAAGAATCAGAGGGCTAACAGCACTTGGTCCTTGTCACACAACATATTGTATGCCAGCTTGAAAGAGAGCTTCCCCTGTGCTTTAGCTTTCAATCCCTTCCCAACTAGTTAGCTCAGACAGAAAGGAATTACTGAATTAAAATCTGAGGATTTTCTATTTCCTGGGAATGAAGTAAGAATCGACATCTGAGCAATAACCCAGATTAACTCTGCAGCAAAGATAACAACCGAGGAGTCTCCACAGTTCTTACCCCTCTGAGTTTATGTGTGTGTAGTACTTGTCTCAAACATCTTATCAAATGGAGGGTGACAGTGTTAGTCAGACCTTGCGGACCCCTGATGAAAAGAGTCTGTAGCACTGTATTCTGAGCTGTGAACAACAGCTGTCAAGGAGAAGAGCTGTACAATGGCAGGTTTCCTTCTCTAATAATTGTCATCTGCTCTTTGCTGCTGGTAAGATTTTGTCTCGCTTTAAAACTATCAGGCATACATAACTTAGGTGGTGATGGTGGGGGTTTGTTGTTCTATTTTTAAAAAGAAAGCCTTAAGAGTAGAAGTGTGAAATAGGAAATGGTTGCCTGGTGAAAAGATTTCTAGTCTTTTGCTGTAAGTATAGGCTGTGCTTAACTAAAGCTATTAGACAAAGTTATAGGGAAAAAAACAGGGCAGCTCCAAAAACCTGTTCTTAATTATGCTGTGGAATATCTTTTGCCCTGGCTGGCAGTTCGCAAAAAAACATGCACACGTGACCCATCTTGTCTCTGGCTCTGTTGCTGTGTGCATTATTGTTGCATACTTGGTGCCTGGTCGGGGAGGCAGGAGCAAAGGAAAAGGGGGCAGGGAGGGCTTTCCTGTGCATGTGCTACAACCCCAGTTCTGGAAAGAATTTGCCCTGGCTCTTGCAGGGAGGAGAAAAAAAAAAGTGTGACTGGACACAAAAATCTCATAGCTGGTCCTCAGAGCCCAAAAGCCTGTGTCACAGGATCAAAGGGTTGTAGTTTCAAACCTCTGCCAAAACACACAGAGGCAGTAAAACAAACTGAAACACAGGAGTGCAGGAACAGACTGAAAACCAGGCAGGATGTTGCTCTGTGGTAAAGCAGTGCCCTTGATTTTCTGTCATGGCTGGGAGCTGGTGACTGTTCTAAGTGTATTGAAACTTCTGGGCAATAAAGTGGCCTTTGATGGAGTCTTCTATGTTATTGAATAAGGTGTTTGATCTTAATGCGTACATTTCTACCTGTATTAGAAAATTAATAATGTTGGAATGAATGATGACAAAAAGAAGCAAAAGTAAAGATCAAAGAATGTAAGCTTATGCTAAAGTCTTTTACCTTTGGGTAAGCACAGTGCACTGACAGCCTGGTAATGAGCCCAGCATTGCAAAAGCACGGATAAAAAAAAACAAAACAACCCAACACACTTTTTCCCTCTTGCATCTAATCCTTTTTTCCTGTGGTGTTATAGAGTCATCCATTTTATATAAAAACTATTTAGACTTATATCTGGTCTATCTGACAGTTAAGTACTACCTATCGCCTCTTTTTTATCTCAGTCAGGATGCTTAAATGTTTCTTTAGAAGAGGTGGAGAAGTCACTGAGTTAATGGTGATGCTTCACAGGGCTTTGATGAAATCCTTGCTATTTCTGCATGTCCCTTCCAAATGGTGAAATAGGCAAGGGATAGCCTTGCTGCACATGCTGCACCGAGCATTGTTGCTGTGAGAAGGGGCCTCAGCCCTCTAGTCACTTAGTGACTCTATACATGGTTCATTTGTAAAATTTATTTTGATTTTTTTTTTTTTTCAGCTTCGCTTTCTGGTGGAGCTTATATGGCCTCTTTCTTTATTTCTTGCCCTTGTCTGGCTGAGGAAAGCTAATCCACTGTATCGCCAACATGAATGTAAGAATGTTTAAAATGTTTTAATGCTCTGATTTGTGCTAGATAATGGCTAGAAGTTCTCAGACAGAGATACTGGGACGTGTTTGCTGAGAAGTATTCTCCAGTGGCAAAAGAACAGACTTCTTCATTAGTTTAGTTACTTACAGCCATATACTGTAAGAATTACTAATGAGGAGAAAAAATAAAAAAGCTGTAGTTTTCCTATGAGATGCTTTGTGGTTGGACTTACACAAGGTCTCAAGATTCTATCAAGTTGTAGATTTCTGTATTTTTGTTACTGAGAAAGTACTGCCTCTCTACTTATTTAAAAAAAAAAGTTAGCTCAGAATTTATTTCGGTGGGAAATAGCCATATTGTTTATATTAGTGACTTTTTTTTTTTCTTAGTAAAAGAATTTCCATCGCATTCCTTCTGTAGTGACGCAACCCGTCATGCTTTTTAGATTCACACAGGCTGCATTAGAAAAGACAGCTAATCATTTATATTTTGTTTCCATACTCTAGGTCACTTCCCAAACAAGGCAATGCCATCTGCAGGAACACTGCCATGGTTACATGGCATCTTCTGTAACATGAACAACCCCTGTTTCCACAGCCCAACCCATGGAGAGAGTCCAGGTGTTGTGTCCAACTATAACAATTCCATGTAAGCAGAGCTACATGCGTGAGACTGCGTTGCAGTAATACAGGCCTGCTAGGCAACTGCTGATAGCCTTCTCCTGGCACCTGTTGAGCATTCATGGGCATGAATGATGTAGGGAGAAAGGATGGAGTATCCTCAGCCTGTTTAGAAAGGTCCCACAGTGCACTGAGAGATATTTTAAAGAATTGTTCTGTGATGTGAATGAAAAGGGAAAGGTGAGTGTTTAAGAAGACACCAGGGTGTAAATACTGGATGACAAAAATTTTCAGTTCTAGCACATCAGTTTCATTGCAACAGTGGTCAGCAAAGCTGAAACAGAGTTCGTGATGGTAGGTTTGGGCCTTTCTCAAGAGTTTGGTTGTACTAGTCTCCAGGGAACACATGTTCACTTAATAAAATCCATCCTTTCTATTGCCTACTGCTTACTGAATGTCTCGGGACACATTTTTTTATACGACAGTATGAAACCCCTAAGCTTTCTTTTCTCATCATTTGAGTTGTCCCCTCTGAATGAGAGCTCTGACAAAGTAGCTGCAAAGGAAAATCTGTACTGCCATTTCCTAGGTAGCACCTGTTTTGGCTGTAGACTTGTGAGACTTTAATCAGCATAGTAATCTTCAGATCCTAAACTTATTAATGAAATAGGAGGATGGGCAATTTCCAGACTGTTAGTTAAATAGAGCTGAGGGAATGCTTCATTGCATTGTTTGTTATAGCTGAGTCATGAAAGACAGCATAGTAGACAAAGGCTCTTAGAGTAAAAACCTGTTAGAATAGCTATAAAAAAATGTTCCAAATCTCCTTTTGCAAATAGTCCACTTTGGAGCATCTAATGATTAAAATTCATGAGCTAACAATGTCAAGGCCATCAAAGCTCCACTCTGTGAAAGTCCATAGCTTGGCGTTAACTTAGCATTTGACCTTTTGCTCCTGGTGAACAGGATTTAAAATAGTCAGCTGGGCTTTTTTGTGGGGTACAGTCAATCACACAGTGAAGCTAGAGGGTTCTGTTTTCTATACGTTCTGGCATTTTTAAGTTGCTTATTACAGAGCAAACTGTCCCTTTGTGAGTCTGAGTAAATTCAGTGCATCACAGAGGAAGCAAATACATTGTGTTTTCTGAAAGAATTTAGTCCTTCCTGTTTGCTGTTTCCTGTAAGCTAAAATAAGTCATAAAGACTGAGATATACCATTCCATGTATGGAAAAACATAACACTGTTAAAGAAGTGTAATGGCCTCCCCTGCTGCTAATACAAATTTTTTTGTGCTTGTTTATAAGCACAGGACCTGATTGCATCCTTGCTTGAACTGCATGTTCTAACCCAGAACCTGTTGGTGAACAGCTGCCTGTGGCAATTTGTCACTCCTGTTTTCCTGCCTGTCCTAGAAGAAACATTTTGAAGGGACCTAAACGCCACCCTTACGTTGGAGGGGACTGAGCTGGGAGAGGGAGGAGGATTCTGTGTCTGAGTGATTCCATGTCACCAACCTGGCTGAGCAGGGCTGCATGTGCCCAGAGTGCCTCATCCAACTGCTGGAGCTGAGCCTGGGCCAGTACCAGAGAAGATTTGCACTATAGCTGTGAGGTGAATGCTGCCTGGGGAAGGTCCTGTCTCCCCAGCAGGTTCAGAATGGCTAATGAAGAAAATATGAGGCCAACCTACACCAGTAGCCCTCTTAAAGCTTCTGTGGACTTCCAAATCTGAATCCCACGCCAACTGAAACTACTCTGTTGTCACCAAAAAAAATGAGGTTTGAGTTTCAAGACAGAGGACAAAATAATTTTTTTTCCCCTAATCCGTTACACAGAGAAAGTCAACTTTGCTTTTTTTATGTGAAAGGTTCTCAAGCGTCATCAGTTTTAAATTATTGTTGGTTCACTATTTCTTCTTTCAGCCTCGCGAGGGTATATAAAGATGCACAGGAGCTCTTACTGGAAGCCCCTGAAATCCGTGACCTTGGCAGAATCTGGGAAGAACTGAACATTATGACTCAGTTTATGGAAACAATGAGAACTAATCCTGAAAGAATTGCAGGTAATTGTTTTATCTATATCCTCTAGACTATTGAATTTTCCTACTGAGAGCTGACGAGTAGTTACTCTGCAGACTGGCAACATTATAATGTATTTCACATGTGGCTGTTACTCTGCTTACTGTTAAAAGAGGGTAAGTCAATACTTGTCCAGTGTTGTAACATCTTTTATTTGAAAGAAAGGGAAGAGGCAATCGGTTCCATTCTACAACCATCTTTCTTAAATAACAGTAGGCAAAACTTAAAACACAGAAACGTGGATATGTCACCACCCAAAGTAAAACACGTAGATGAAAAGATTTCATTAATTATTACTACAGTAGAGTGAGAAGCAATAAGAAAGCATCACCGGAATATGCAGAAGAATGGAAAGCTACATATGAATACATAGGAGCATCACCTAGAGAAGAGCACAGAGATATGTTGTTTCAAGTGTTAGCTGAAATAGTTTTGGAACAGTGAATATGGATACATTTTTCTTCTTGTTTTGATGATAGGTTTAAAGAGAAAAGGCATTGCACACTTATAAACAGGATTGCAAATTATATGACTCCATTAATTTTTACTCAAAAAAACCTGCCAAACTCAAAACACAATCCTGGGGAAAAATAGGAAATGGACTAATAATAAATTTTTAATTTAATATTTGGGCTTTAAGTACAGAATTTGAAAAGATACTCCTAAAACTAACGGCACAAAAATGGACTGGCTTTGAGAATTAATCTGTCCCATTCTCAAGTCCTTTGCCACAGGAATAATATTCTTATTAAAATCAAATATTCATACTCCACATATTTTTAATAAGATGTGTATAAATCATCTGATACATATGCTCTACTATCTTACCAGAGATTTCTAACTAGAAGTACAAAAGGGACTATCTCACTGTCCTCAGGAGTCCCAGACTTTGCAAGTAACAGAGAAAGTCTGGAGGAAGGAAGACTTTCTCTTGGTTGATGAGGATCAAGTTAGAGATCAGTTAAGTAAACTGCATATCCACAAGTCCATTGGTCCTGATGGGATGCATCCAGGAGTGCTGAGGCAGCTGGCGGAAGTCATTGCTGAGCCACTCTTCATCATCTTTGAAAGGTCCTGGAGAACAGGCGAGGTGCTTGAGGACAGGAGGAAAGCCAATGACCCTCCTGGAGGGGTGGCTGACACACCCAAAAGGCTGTGCCACCATTCAGTGTGACCTGGACAGACTGGAGAGTTGGACAGAGGGAAATCTTATGAAATTCAACAAAGGCAAGAGTAGGGCACTGTACCTGGGGAGGAATAACCTCGGTGCAGGTTAGGGGCTGACCTGCTGGAGAGCAGCTCCGTGGAAAGGGACCTGGGAGTCCTGGTGGACAGCAGGATGACCATGAGCCAGCAATGTGCCCTTGTGGCCAAGAAGGCCAATGGCATCCAGGGGTGGGGTGCATCAAGAAAAGCGTGGCCAGCAGGTCAAGGGAGGTTATCCACCCTCTCTACTCTACCCTGGTGAGGCCACATCTGGAGTACTCTGTCCAGTTCTGGGCTCCCCAGTTCAAGGACAGGGAACAGGAGAGGGTCCATCAAAGGGCTACAAAGTTGATTACAGGACTGGAACATCTTTCTTATGAGGAAAAGCTGAGGGACTTGGGTCTCTTTAGTCTGGAGAAGAGAAGACTAACAGGGTATCTTATCAATACCTATAAATACTTAAAGGGAGGGTGCCAGGAAGATGGAACCAGTCTTTTTTCAGTGGTGCGCAGTGATAGGACAAGAGGTAATGGGCACAAACTTGAACATAGGAAGTTCTATCTAAACATGAGGAGGGACTTCTTTACTTTGACGGGGGCAGGGCACTGGAACAGGCTGCCCAGAGAGGTAGTGGAACATCTCACTCTGGAGACATTCAAAACCCACCTGGACACCATCTTGTGCAACCTGCTCTAGGTGAACGTGCTCTGGCAGGGGGATTGGACTAGATGAACTCCAGAGGTCCCTTCCAACCCCTGTCATTCTGTGATTCTGTGAAAAACAGTGAGACAATCAAAATGCCTCAGAATGCAAACAACGAGAACTTGAGTATAATCGGAGCTGTGGTTTTTACACAGTTATAGAAACCAAACCCGCCTATTTAGAGGTGAGGAAAAGCATGACATGCCATGGGTTTGCAACATATTGCTAAGGGACCACACCCTGCGGTTTGGGAAATTGCTTTGCATCCCGTTTCAACTTAACTCAGCAGTTGGAAAATAGAGTGCATTCCTCCCCACTCCTGTGAAATGTAATGTTAACGCTCTTTCAGAATCTTTTGAGGGTTTTAATGTGTTTTGCTGAGGAAAAAAAAACAAACCAGGAGATTCCAATAATCTTTTTCTTAAAGTAACAAAGTCAGTTCTGGAGCTAAACTAATAAAATGTGAACTGATGCCCTTTTCCATACAGAAAAAGGTACTGCAGAATTGACTATTTACGTTCTCTCTGTGTGTAGCTTACTACTTTTGCCTGTAAGTAAAAATCTTGACAGTTATAGCTGCAAAGTTGAGTAATGAAAAATTAACAAATGTCAGAATTGAGATTGCTCCTTCTCCCACTTCTTTAAAGCAGTCATCCTTCCTTGTCCTGTTTTCCCCTTGCACTGAAACATTTGATGAGATGTGTTCCTAGTGTGCTTTTTTCCTCCACAACACTTGGGTGCCAGGAAAGGCATTGGTGAGAATATGAGGGACAGGCCCCTACTATTGTTTTCAGTGTTTACTGCTTGAATAAATACATGGAGGAGTGATTGGAGGAGTTCTGCCCAGGTCCTGCAGCCCTAGGACAGAATATGCTTATTGCAGATGGAATTGTGGAAGTTACTTGCCAAGCTCTGATAAGACGCCATTTAACTCACAGAATGGAGACACTCAGCAGCAAATTTGTACATGTTTATATGGAGATGTCTAAAGCTACATTCCCCATGTCGGTATGACACATGCTGCTCCTGTCAGTTTCAATTGCCTGTTCTAACGACTGGAAGAACTAGTACTTTTCAAGCATTCTTTACGGAAGTCTGTTGGTGCTATGTGACCTACCTTTAATAAAGGCTGTAGTATTCAATGGACACGAGGAACAGTCACTTTCCAAGCTTTCACTTGGCCCATACTGAGGCAGAATTCACCCTGATACTGATTTGTAATAGAAACAAGTTAAAAAAAAAAAATGGCACTGTTTGACTTTCACAGCAGCAGTATTCTGAATATTGTTATAGATAGGATTAGGGAAATTTGGTGGCCTCTTACGTGTGTTTAGTTTAACAGTGGGTAGCCTCATTGGTTTGCCTGAAGACTTGCCAGTTTTTAGTTTAATAGTTGTTAATATGACTATTAAAATACAAACAATTTATGCTTGTCCAAGGAATGTAAGTTTTTTTTCTCATGAAAGATTTTCAAGGGGTCATTTTTGCAGTACTATAGAATAGGATTAACTAGCTAAGATTAATCAGCAGCAAGTGATAAATTAGTGTAAATTTAATGGGTTGGCTAAAGTTATTTACACAAGGCCCAGAAGAAAGGACACTAACAACAGTAGCACACTGGAATCTGAACATTTAAAATAAAGCATTACCTCAGCAAGAAGGCAGAGACTTTCAAATGCAATCAGGGATGCTTTTAGTACTTCCATTGCTGATGTTCTAGTCTGAAACATCTTTGAGAGATGAGATATGCAGAGTCAGAACACTCAGCATTTTCTCATGATCACTCCCCAGCAAAGGATTAAAATGGTTTTGAATTTCAAAAATAGTTTTGGACCCCATTAGCCACTGCTAACTATATGAGCCAAAGCACATACTTTTTACAGGTTTAGGCCAGGATGTGAGTTCTTTAACTTTTGTTTGGTATCTCACTGATCTGTGCACTCCTTTCTTCATCCAGGAAGAGGAATACGAATTCTAGACATTTTGAAAGATGGGGAGACCCTCACTTCCTTCTTGCTGGAAGATGCTGGTCTCCCAGATATTGTTGTTTTCCAGCTTATTAATGCTCAAGTGCGCCCTGAACAGGTGGGTATAACAAAACAGAGTGTAACAATATAAGCTGTTATCTGTGTGGAATGCAATCTCTTGAGTTGTATATGCAAAGTACCCTCAGTGAGGGCCTTGTTTCCAGAAAATCTGCTGCCTTATAGGTTGGTTGTACAACATCTCCCTTTGGGTTTTTTGTGAATCTAGAGAAAGAGATGCTTGGTTTGTCTTTAAAAGAACGTTTTGAATATGCATTAAATGTAGATATTTGGTTTGAGGCTGTTGCTGCTCCTAAATAATAAGCATCAAGAAATGATACTGCCAATAATGCATCTCTCCCCATGATGAAAGATTTCACTCAAAAGCATAAGGCAGCTGGACATCCTTTTGAGACAGCAGTCCTGATGGATAGCAGCAGAGAACTATTGGAGGTTCTTAATTTAACATTTAAATTCTCTGCCCCAATGTCAGCAGAGTAATATGGTGGCTTTATGGCATTATCTCACATGAATAGGTGGAAGTGGAGAAGCAGACCCACTTTCTTAGATTCTGATTGAATAATAGATCTACTTAGAAAATACGGAGTGAAAACTGCAGGTCAAATCCCTCCTGAAGCAACTAAGCAGGGGACTGTGTTTGACCAAGTCCAGGCTGCCTCTGCCTCTGTGTGTACTGGTGGCTGGAAGCTCTGCAAGGAATGCTGTGTTAATGAATGAATGTTGCTGAATCAGAATTCTGGAACAATTTCTACAGTGCTTTAGTGTGTGGGTGGAAGCAAGTGAATAATTGAGGCTAAAAGACACAATTCCTCTTTTTCACTGCCACATAAAACACAAGTGCTGGAACTGTGAGTGGCCAGAAAGAGGGAGGGCATTAATAAACTTGCACGCAGTTCCTTTTGTGCACCACAGATTCCAGCTGGCATAACGAGCAGCCAGATTACTTATCTCTTGTATTCTTGATTAGTGCCAGGGGAAGTCTTCCCCTCTCCTCACTTTGTCATGAAGCAATACCACAAGAACATACCAAAGCCAGTGTCAATTGATACATCCTACTTATTTTCACACCTCCGTATCAGCTGAGATGGTGAAAATTTGCTTCCTTGCTGCTCATGACAAGAAGAACATATACAGATATCCTGCTGGGCTTCTCTTCATCTTTTCGTCCCTAACCTCTTCTTTTCCGAGATCTGCTGCTCCAGGAGAAGCGTGTGCTGCTGTGTCTCTATTAGCTCCCCAGTGGCATTCATTTATCTACTGTTAAAAACTCTGCCTGCCAGTGTATGCAGGACTGAAGTTTTCAACACCATCACTGAAAGTATGATTAAAACCTGCTGGAACGTGGTGGCTTTCTGCTGTATTTTTTGTACTGATGTAGAAAGAGATGTAGCTCTCTTTATGCTGGAAATTAAAGAAACCTGAACATCTGTTAGAGAAGAAGCTGGAGGAGACCTGGTGTTAAATACCACTTTTTGCTGTCCTCCATAAAGTTTTCTTGTTAGCAGTAATCACAGGGATACAAAATCACCTCACAAGAACTGATTCACAGCTATGAGGAAAGAAAGTGCTGTGAATACTTCCTCTAAGAGCAACTGATGCAGAAAAACTAACCTCATAATTTTCCAAAGACCACAAGAGAATTATTTTCAATAGGAATTGAACACTTGATCTCCTATAGGAGCTAAATAGCTTAATTCCTATAGACCTTCCTGATAAGCAAGTTACTTGGACTTAGGGTTGGTTGAGGTAGAAGTTGCAGAGCCATGCAACCCAGATCTGTGGTTGTCTTAAGCCTCAACCGTAGTAGTTCATCTCTAGTTCTTCATGCCGCTCTACCCTCTTTGTGCTTGCTTATCACTGTACACCCTCTCCCCCTGGCTCTGATGACACTGGGCTGATCAGCCTGAAAGCAACTTGCTTACAAGAGCCTGACTGTTGCCAACAGCTGGCTACAGATCTAGGTCTGAGCCGCCTGGGAGTGCAGGAAATGACACACAGAGCTGAAAGCTAAACGTGATCAAACAGCCAAGTAGCTGAAAAAATAATTTGAACTTCATCTTGCCAGCTTTGACCAAACAGTGACACATTGATTTAAAAAAAAAATAAAAATGTATTGAAGTTTTCCTCTGAGGACCTGCTTTTTTGAGTCATTCTAAGATAAGGATAAGAGACTCATGTTAGAACACAATAAGAAGTTCAGGAAAGATTGGCAACAGCCCACCCTACCGGAAAAATTGGAAGGGCGGAGGTTTTGATGTTTTTCTAATCCCGTCTGTTCATGAACATTCTTGAAATGCAGTTACAGTTTGTAAATAACCTTTTTTTTTTTTTTTTTTTTCTGTGTTTAATCCTTCTCAATGATGTTACTGTCACAGTTTCCTCATTTCACAAGTCAAAACAAAGTTCCCAGGCTGCCTCCCTGTGCAGGTCAGTTTCATTGCAGTTTACACTGGATGATAGTGGGCTGCTGGGCCATGTGGTCTAGACCATGCTTTTGCCAAGAAAGGCTGGACCAGATGATCCTCGAGGTCCCTTCCAACCTGGTATTCTATGATGAGGACCATGTCAGATCAGGTATATATGGTTAAAAAATGGTGTTCTTTTCACACACGTCCCCAGGACATAAGTGACTGAGCAAGTAAGCAAATTCTTTCACTGACATCGTCAGTTATATCCAAATCAAATGTTCCAGTTTGAGGGAGGGCAGAGGTGTTTTGGTTTAGAGTTTTTTTGCAAGCCAGACTGTATCTGTCAGTTGCATTTCTGCTTTTGCATCCTGCCGCTCTCCACACTGTCCAACTTGTGTTAAAAATGCCTTTATATGGGTACAGCGGTAGCAATGATAGTGACAGTACCTCTCAGGTACTTTTACTAGAAAGTCACATCCCTTTTTTGTATCGTTATTACAATACACAATCTGTGCATAATTCAGGTGCTTTTTTTTTGTCAACTGCAGCTCCATAAGTTGAAACTCGGGGCAGTCATGGTGGATCTCTCTTCCCCTGCCTTTCCTTTTCTGGATGCTGACTTTCCACAACCACATTTGCAGTTTTGTTCGTAGCTTCTGATATGTGAAGCACTTAATGAATATGTCCTCAAGCTTGAATCCGCTCTCCAAAGCAACTGAATTAAATTTTTTCTCATTCCTCTGGGTTTTTAGATATTTCTTTTTACCGGCACCACCAAACAAGTCTCAGCTGCTAACTATAGATTTGTGGATACAAAATTTAGATAATGTTCAGAATCTTTTAGGTGGCCTTGTTAATTTGCTTAGACAGGAAATAAATGTGCATCTATGTCCGACCTGGTATAGGTGTGCTGTGTTTGTTTTGATCCAAGTGTCTTAAAGACTGAAATGCTCAGCAGATTATTTTTCTAAAGCAAGTTATATTCTGTGCAGGTTTTGATGATTTCTTTTTCTATGCACTTTATTAAATTCATATAGCCTAATGATACTGTGTCAGCACATAGTTCTTGTTTGTCTGAAAGTCTGCTCATCTCAAACATAGTGGGCATTTACAGTCATGACAGTATTGTGAGCTTTTTTTCCCCTTACAAGTTGTACTGTGAAAGGAGATGGTCAGAGGATGGGAACATTAGCTTATGATCAATTTCCAGTGATAATTCTTATGATATTGCCATGTATTCTGTTCATTATAAAAGCAAGTAGAACTGAATCATAGACTACCACGAGTATTCCACTACAACAGTGTAAGTACCAGGTAAATCTACTGATTTCTATGGAGTTATTCTGCATTTATGTGGGTTAACTATAAACTAATCTGTTCCCAGTGGATGAACACTAAAGGTGATATTTTTATTTTTTTTTCTGTTCCATGTTTATATTGGAAGTGATAATCAGTAGATAGGTGTGGTTTAATATGAAATGGCTTTGTAAAGCCTGGCCTGGCTGTATGCCTGTGCACAGTGACAATGAATAATGGCTGTGGGGAAGCATTGGGGTGGAATCATCATAACTGAAATAAAATACTGAGGGAAATCAGGCTTGAGAACCAGTGGAACTGGCCTTTTTTCTCTTAGAGCAACTGGCAGCAAAAATATAACTAGCCTAAACACAAAAGGTAGAGTGATGTGGCACAATCAGTTGGTCCTGGGGAAATACCTTCAGGCAAGCCATAGCTATCTGTCCTTAACTACAGGGATGGATTGGCATGGCATCAGGTGTGCTTAGATGACAGAGAGAAAGGAAGAAGACTTGCAAGAACTTTTGCAATGAAAGGAAGAATCACTAATGAGAAGAGGACAAACATGACTGAAGGCAAGGTGATCTAACATAACATCAAGTGAAGGTGGATCAAGAGTTGATGCTTCAGCTGATCACATCCTTCTGCCATTCATGAAAATTTTAGCAGGGGCTGATACCAAGGTGTCCACTTTTGATAAATCTTTAATTGTTCCTGAGCAGTATGGAGGTTCCACAACAGTAAATGAAATGTTTTTTTTGGTTGCAGTTTGCCTACGGTGTCCCTAATTTGACTCTGAAGGACATTGCTTGCAGTCAGATGCTCCTGGACCGCTTTATTATCTTCAGTAGCCGAAGAGGTCTCCCTTCTGTGCACAAGGCCATGTGTGCCTTGTCCCAGGAAAGCCTACAGAGAGTAGAAGATGCCTTGTATGCAAATGTCGATTTCTTTAAGCTATTTCAGCTGGTAAGTATTAACACAATCATCCTGTTTTATGTTGTCATTTTTTGGCTGATATTTCATTGCCTTTCAAAAATTTTCTTTGTAATACATCACCAGTGTTCCAAGTAGTCTTTGTTTATTTACCCCTGTAAATGTAAGGTTATGGATGTGTGATTGTTAACCTACCATGAGCAGAACACAAAACTGTTCTGAGAATGCTTTGGGATGAAACAGATTAAATTTACAGAACTAAAAGATTCAAATGCAATTTTAAAATCAGAGTGTGTGTCAAATTATTATCCGGTTGTCGTGGTTTGGCCTCAGCCAGCAACAAAGAACCACACAGCCGCTCGCACAACTCCCACAGTCGTGGAAAAAAAAAAATATGACAGGGCCAAACTCGTGGGTTAAAAGAGTGCAATTTAACAGAACAGCAAAAGGAAAAGACAAAAACGCGATTACAGTACCGCCGCGAAGCGCACCGACCGAACCCGCACCGCCGCAGCCCACCCCCGAGTGGCAACTCCTCGCCCCGGCTAGCTCTTCTTATAGCTCGGGCATGGGTCACGTGGTATGGAATACCTGCCCCCTGCCGGCTCCGGGGGAGATTAACCCCATCCCTGCCGGAACCAGGATACCGGTCTTTCTAGTCTGCGTAGCAAAACAATGTGTGGCAAGACCTATGGGGACCTTGCTGAGGGTTCTGAAAATTCCCCATACAACCCATCCTGTCTTTGTTCCATCCAGCACAACAGAATTTTACACTGAAGTCAAAGCAATGATGCAGCTTGAGTTGGGATAGCCATATGAACCTTTTTTTTAAAAAAAAACACCACCAAACTAACAAGTTGTACTGGCTTACATCACTCTTTCTATAGAAGCTTTTCCTTACCTGTTCATTTTCATTGTCCTTCTTTGTGCTGTTCCTGTTTCTACTGTGACCTTCTTGCCATAAATTAACCAGAACTGCAACCTTGATTCTGTAGGGAGATATTATACCATTATATATATTTATATTTAATTGTTATTATTTATATTTTATTATATATTTTAAAGTAATAATATTAATATATGTTTATTTATATATATAATGGCATACTGGTTTGGGTTTTTTTGCTGTTGCTCTCTGTTCCTTTCCTAATATTTTTCTAATACTCCATTTGTATTCTGCACATTGAGCTGAAGATTTCAGAGAAATTTTCATAAAGACTCCCAAGGTCGTCTTCCTCATGTTAGCAAACTTAGAGCCCATCACTGCATATACATCTTCTGTGTTTGTTTTCCCCATGATCATAACTTTGCATTTTTCAACAATAAGTTTAATTTGCTGGGGTTTACCTTGTAATGTACCTAATGTCATGAGACCATCATGTTGGCAGTTTGCTGTATACAACAGGCAGGATATATGAGCAGCTGCTACAGTTACATAGAAAGTATTGACTGGACTTTCTGCCACAGCAGTGTAACGTCATGGTTAATTTAACATGGATTTTATTCAGCTCTGATTTGCTTATAACTGGGAACAGAGGATGCTAGAAGCTTTAATTGACACACGAGACAAATTGCTGTTTGATTATTGTAGCATTGACAGTCATTCATTGTGCCCATGTGATTTTGCCAATTCTGATAAGAATCTTTTGAAAGCTTCTATTTTCCATGTCTAAAAATATACTCATATATTTTCATATATCTGATGTTTGCTGGAAGTAGCACAGAATTAATGCAACAGTACTTCTAAGATAGGTTTTCAGCATTTAAGAACTTCATGTGAATATGCACACTGCACTGCCCAGCTTTAAAATTAGGCTGCTAACATATCATGATTTGGCTGCCATGTCAAATAAAATGGAAAGATGAGAGTTGGTGAAGCAGTTGTCTGTGTTTAAACAAAAATAGACTCATATGGAAAATAGGAACATAAACCTGAAACCAAAATCTGGAGTTGTGAAAGACTGGGGGTTCGAATACAGGCTTACGATCTGATGTGTTACTACAAGATCTGTCTGCCAGAACTTCCCCTGAGTACTGGAAGTATTGTGTGTTGGAAAGGTATCCATAGCCTGATTCCCAGTGGGTTTTAATGTGCACCTAGCTGCGGAGAAGGGGGATTGTCTTTTCATGATGCCTAGCATAATGAGACCTCAAATTCATAGCTTTCTAATGCTCCCATCATTATAGGTGCTAAACAATAATCTAAATATATTTCTGGGTTTTTGCAAGGCGGAAGTTCCCCTTTTAAATCAAAATCCATCTCAGTTATTCCTGCTAAACTAAATGGTAGACTGTGCATGGGCACTCCTTGCCACAGTTATTTTTACAACGTGCTTCTCCACCACTTTGAAATTAATGTTTCTTGTTGAATTTGTGATCAGCATATTTAGGTATGTGCATAAATGTACACTCAAATCCTTCATGTGCTCATGTATACCCTCTAGGGGTTCTTGCCAGAAATTAAAGCAACTCACATTTTTGTCAGCAAAGCAGAGACAGAAAACTAAGATCCACCCTTTACTGTCTGTCTGGCTCAGTCTCTTTCTGGAGCACTGCTATTCTTGAACCTGTCTGCTTAAGCTTTGTTTGAAGTTCTTTAAACCTTATAAATAAA
The DNA here is from genome assembly GCF_000708025.1 of Charadrius vociferus. Lineage (NCBI taxonomy): Eukaryota > Metazoa > Chordata > Aves > Charadriiformes > Charadriidae > Charadrius > Charadrius vociferus. The sequence continues at coordinate 15,528,215 of NW_009648332.1, read as the reverse complement.
TTGACATAAAATTCCTTAATACCTTATTGCAATTTTGGCTGGAGATAAGCAGTTCTTCACTAAGCATAGACATGTGTTGGTGAAACAGCTGCTTTGATCAGTATCACCACATGCACATGATATGTAATCAAACTGAGTGTAAATCTACACTCAGTTACATATGTAGAATGAATCTGCGTTGGACTTTTTAAAATTCTACATTAGTTTTAAAACTTCTACATGAGAAATACCTGTGTATTCAAGACCCATGGTATTTTCTGCACTCTTACACTGTCAGTCACTCTGTCCTTCATGATCTTCAGGCTGCAGTTGTATGGTATAACCAATCACATATCAGAATTTGTTTTTGCAGAGCTCCTTGTTTGAGTAGGGCTTATTTTAGTATGGGCAGCTGAGTTTGAATTCCAGAAATGGGCCTTGTATTGTTGTAAAGAAACGTGTCAATGTTTATGCTCTTCCTTTTTTTTATGACACCACATTCACTTCCACTGAATATGAAAATAGGTGGATAAATATTTTGGGGAAGCTTTCATCCTTCTCTTTGCTTAGGGTCAATAAACATTCCCAACTGTACGGTCTGATATTTAGGTCAGATGAGAGTGTAGTTTGCATAATGTCTGCTGATCCTGTCTTATGCATGCTTCTAGAGAACATGAACTAGTTGATTACAAAATCAGTCATTTTAGAACATTTCTATTAAGACCTGATTCATACTGAATGACTCCTGCAAGAAATAATATTTAGGAGCAAACACATGTAATTTTGCCTCTATTTCTCTTTTCGTTTCCTCTAGATACAAGAAGGTGGTTCTTAATTCCACATTTATCCTAGGCTTTTCTCTGGCTTGCTTCAGAATGTTTATAGTACCTGCTGCTCACAGTTTCAAAAAGGCCAGGTTAAGGCAGGTGCTCCAAGAATCCTGTATAGTCTTTGCAGAGACTGATTCCCCTTAGGGGACAAGGGAAAAGTGTATTTTGAAGTATTGTGTGTGTATACGTCCTGCCTGAACTGCAAGTGACAGATCAGAACACGCTAACATAAGCTTTCCATAAAAAGTCTTGCCTTCATGATTCCCTGCCAGGTACCTACATAGTGCAGCTGTCTTCTGCTTTCTTAACCACCCACTGACTGAAAGGAATGGCAGAGAATCAGCAGGGTGTGTAGCTGCACGGTTTTGAGGAAGTCTTTTTAGGGGCTTATCTCATAAATATTACAGTCTAGCTAGCTAAAAGTCCGGCTTTATATTTTATTGTAATACTAGAAGAAATAGATGCTCGAGAAAGCCTCAAGAGAGCTAACCGCAAGAGCACATGTGATTCTTTAAACAGCTGACTTAGAAGGATGCAGTGGTGCAAGCAAAGTGGTATGTGACAGCATGCCATGGTATCACCTGTTCCTTAAGAAGCCAGTGGTAATTATAGTGTTAACTTCTCTGCAAAGGGCATTTGGCCAGTCTGTAGGAGCCTGGAGAAGTAATGGTTTCTGTCAAATCTGACAGATAGCGAGGACTAGACTGTCTCCAAAATCAGGAAATCTCTCACGTGCGAAGTAGTACCAGTTATTTACCTCCATGGCAAAAGGGGCTTCTGTTTCACAACTTTTGCTAAATTCAGAAGTTACTAAGAGCCTGTACATCTCGCTGGAAGAATAGTCTTTGTGAGAAGCAGCTTCTCAGAAATCCCAGTTCCTGCATTCCTCCTCCATTTTTGCACCTTTTGGCACGGTGGGCTTAGGGAAGCAGAACAAATCCAAAGTTATATTTTCAGTGGCCTGTGACTGTTTGAGCCTCATGTTATAACAGCACTTACATAGGTTGCTGTGTGAGTCTGCACGCAGGTACTGGATTTGTGGTTGTACAAGACAGGCTTACAAGACTCACTGTTGCAAATAACTCGAAGCATTTGAGTTAAAGAGATGCCATTTGGACTTTCTTCTCTCACTGTGATAGCTGTTGTCATGTAGAAACTATACAAAATTCATCTGTATTTCTGATGTATTCACAGCTTCCCACTGTGTTGGACAGAAACTCACCAGGGGCTGACCTTAAGGCCTGGGGTAGGGTGCTGTCTAATGTTTCCCAGGCCGTGCAAAAGGTAAGTGGTCTAATAATAGATGGCATCACTTTTCTGGGTAGCGCATAGTCCTCCCTTTCCTTTGTTCTATTTATGTTCCAGTTACCTGCTTTATCAGAAAGAAAATAGACTTGTTTGGGAAGAGATGATTCCTTAAAAATTCATTCTTCTCTCATTACAAAATGAATGTAGATATGAGCATTGGCAATTATGAAGCGTATTCTTTTCCTCAGAAAAGACATGAGAGAACAAGAACTGAAAATGGTGCCTGTTACCAGGACAGAGGAGATAAAAGGATGAGGTTCTGACTGCATCCAGAATTTACCAGCCTGGGCACAACTGAGACCTCACCACATACCTACCTCCTTTGAAGGTTGCAATTAACAAAGTCTTGTCTTACTGCAGCTAGCCAGGAAGTCAAGTGTTCAGGACCTTTTGATGGTTCTGCAGCCATTTGTACAAGATGGAATGCCGGAATCTTTAGGCCACTTGGTGAGCTCCCTGTCTGATCTTTTCTGTGGCTACCCAGAAGGAGGTGGATCCAGAGTGTTTTCCTTCAACTGGTATGAAGATAATAACTATAAAGCTTTCCTGGGGATTGACTCAACAAAGAAATCCACTTATCTTTATGATAATACAACCAGTAAGTTTTTCCACCAAACCATTACAGAGACTGTAGACAGGTGCACTTATGTCAGAATACCACTGTCGCTTTTCTAAAATAATGTTTTTAAGCAATTTATTCAGGAAACTGGAGACAGGTGAAATGGTTTTACTTCCTACTTTCTTCATAGCTGGAAGCCAAGAAGCCCAGGAATTGAGAACTGACAGAAGTACGCATTTGCTTTCAATATGAAGGCATAAACACCATCATCATCATAATTAAGACAGTCCCTCTGTCTTATCTTCTAATATATGATACTGACATCAGGAAGAATTAGATGCCTCTGAAGTTTCAGGAAAATACAGTGCCGTGTTCTGGAATTACTTTCTCCAAGAAAATTTTTTTTAGTCTCTCAACTTGATTGATTGCCTGGAGCACAGGAATTTTAAAATCTCTCCTTTTAAATAGTACTCAATTTGATAGATGGGGCTGTTCTCTTCCTGCATAAAAGTACATGTATTTTTTAGCAGTAATACTCTACAGCATAATTAAGTCTTACATAGAAAGTATTTCAATTTACCAGTTTTCCTTGCTTTAATTTTCTCACTTATTTCTTGCTATTGTAATAGGAGAGAATGCAAATAGGAACCAATTTTCTTTTCCACCATCCGTTGTTTTGTCTTTTTATTATGTCCTCTTCTGTTTGCTGTTTAATTCTTCTCTACATTGAGACCACCAGAAATTTTTTCTGTACGAACAGCCATATTATAGCTGCTAGTACATTTCTGTGTCCCTTCTGCTGTCATAGATAACGGTTGTATAGTTACAAAGTACAAGTGAGGACTTTCCCTGTAGAGAGACTCCTAACTTTCACTGTTCCTGTTGACGCTTGGCTGTACTTATGTATGAACCTTCAAAAGACCTGTAAAAGGCTCAGTACTCCATTTCTTCAGCCAGGGAACAAAATAGCTGAATGCTATCCAAGTAAACTAATTACTTTGTAGTGCGGGAGCAAGATAGAAATGTTTACATTAAAATATTTAGTTCCAAATTATTGCAGGATCCAGTTCTGAACTGTTTTGGAGTTCAGCATTCAAGTCTGCTGGATCTCCAGTCCAATAGTTTATACTGTCTCAGAATTAACCACTAATAGGAGAAAAAAATAGCTTTGTATCACTATCAACTACAATACAAAGGAGCTAAGTCATTAGGAAAAAAAACAATTAGAGCTCAAAATTATTCAGTGAGATCTAGTTTCCTTCCATTTGAAATACCTTATAAATAACAGCAACTCCAATATTTACTTAGTAGTCTTTTGCATTTATTCAGGCATTGTACTTCTACAGAATGTGCTTAACACATTCAGATTCACAATGCTTTAAACTGTCCATATTGCTGTTAAAAAGCCCTGCAGGATGTTATGTATGATAGGATTTAAGTAGGCTTTCATAAAGACTGTCTTTCTTTCTGTCTTTAGCACCCTTTTGTAATGCACTGATCCAGAACTTGGAATCAAACCCTTTGACCAAAATAGCCTGGAGTGCTGTGAAGCCCCTGCTGATGGGAAAAATTCTCTTTACTCCTGATTCACCTTCTGTACGGCAAATCCTAAAAAATGTAAGAAGTTCTGAAATACAAAAATGAATATTTCTAAAAAAATTGCATTCTAAGAAACATCTTTTGAAAAACTTAATCAGATTTTTTTCTCAGAACTCCGTTAGTTGTGATGGTCATCAGAGGAAGGACAGTTACTGTTTGTTTAAAAAACAGGAGACAGATCTTCACTGATTCATCCCATCTTGGTCTACACTACATGCTTTTTCCAGCTCAAGTAGCCTTTTGTTGGCATGATTCCATGTCTACACTAGTAAAAATAGTAATGTTTTTATATATTTTACAGATGTAGGAAGATCAGCAGCTCTGTGCCTGTAAATATTTAAATGGGGCAGCTGTGAGGCTTGGATAGACTCACTGAGACCTAACACTGAGAGATTACAAACCAATAGCAACATTATAGTTTAGTATTATATATGTTGAAATGATAAATAAGTTTCACTTCATGAAAATAGGGTGGAGCCTGGACTCTTCAGCTAAGTGCCTGAAGTTGGGTGGAATGAATCTAAACAGTTAAATCAAGGTCACATATGATCTAGGTTTTCACCACCTCATAACCAGGAATTCACTTACTCTCAACATCCATGTAGGGCACAGAAGAACTGCTGCTTGTAGTTCACACTGGCAAACATCAGATTTACAGCAGCCCAACATTTCAAATCTCAACAAATATCTTAACTATGAGAGTACCTGTCTTCTCCAACCACCTCCCATTTATTTGTCTACCCACATCATCATCTTTCTTTTTAGTTCTTAATGGAGAGAAATAGTCAAGGGGAAAAAGAAGGGAAGTAATCATTCTGCCTAAATCCTGAGTATTTAAAGCAATTGAAGTTAACTGGGGTTGATAAGAACTAGTTTTTTCCATTACACATACAACAGAAATTTATCCTAATTGACTTTGATTCTAGTTGGATTTTACAAAATATTTTTCTGAGGATTATTAACATTTCTGATATTTTAACAAGTTTATTAAGTATTGAAGGTTAAAAACTAGATTTGTAAATTACAGGTTTTGCTGTCACTGAATGGCTGGAACATAAATTCTGTTTATCTCCTGAGCTCTCTAACATTCTTTTCTGCCATTTCATTCCTCAGGCAAACTCCACTTTTGAGGAACTTGAACGCCTCAGACTGTTGACCAAAGCTTGGGAAGAAGTAGGACCTCAGCTGTGGCACTTCTTTCAAAACAGCCTGCAAATGAATATGATCCGTGTATGTTATAACTTAGCAGGGATCCTCAGTTAGAGCAGCCTTTGACTGCCCTTTATTCTTACTAAGGGAGAAGAGAATTAATTTGAAAGGTATGGCTGGAAGCACAGCCTTTGCAGCAAGGAATCTGTGGCCTTTAAGGCTGTTGGACTGGTTACTGGGCTTGGTTTGAAGGCTAGTCTTAAATCCGTTACAGCATCTGTGTGACAAAACCTCAGATCTGGACAGTCCCTAGAATCTGGCTAATGACTTCTTAATAAAGGCAGCAATCACTGCTTCCCTGTCTCTCCAAAATGTCCTTCAAGAGCAGACAACTTGATTTTCTTGGGTTCTGCATAGGCAAAGAAGGCAGCATGACCATTGTTTTTCTTGGGTCCAGCAATTTACTACCTTAGGAAACTGTTTATTTCCACATCCCTTAGATCTGACTTCGATCAACTGCAAGTAATATCTGTAGTTAAAGTTTCTAAGCAGTAGATAGCAGAGAAAACATTTGTTTTTCCACACTTTTTCTCTATTATATTAGACATGTATTACACTTATCCTCTTGCTTATAAGGAAAAAATGCAATAATTAGTCAAGGATAAATTTTTTTTCATCTGTTCTTCAAGTCTCACCTTCAGTTCAGCTATGCACTTGGCCTTCTATAAAATTAATTCCTTAGCATACTCTTTTGTACTACTTCATAGCTCAGAAAGAGCTATGGAAATGGAAACATTTCATGGTAAACAGGGCATGTGAAGAGGATCATTGTAGTGAAGCTGTCCTGATGTGTTTCCTCAGGATTCTCTGAAGCACCCTACAGTGAGGGACTTCTTGAACAGCCAGCTGGGTGCTGAAGGCTTAACCGCTGAAGACATCATCAACTTTCTCCACAATGGGTCTCCAGGGAGCAGGGAGAAGGGAATGGCAGACTTTGACTGGCGGAATATCTTCAGTGCTGCAGACCAAGCTCTGCGTTTGCTCAGTCAGTATCTGGAGGTAAGGTCAGCCTTTCCACTGTTGGGGATACTTGTAGAGAGTATCTTAAAGTAGGGTAGGCAGTAACTGGGGTCTGTGGGAACAGACAAGAAAGTTAAAATCATAAGACATCTTCCTTTGTTTCAAAATTAATCTCAATATTAAAAGTGTGTTTTTAAAATCATAGCACAGTACAAGAACATAAATACTTATTATTATCATTATTATTATGAAGAAGAAGAAGAAGAAAAAACCTTTAATTTGATGATCCCCAAATGCTATATTCAAAATGTTGTTTGAATGTCTGAACACACTTTGATGCTGAGAGACAGAAAGTGAATGTAAAACCTCAAGGAAACGTTTTTTTTGTAAGTATTAATAACTGACAGGACACTAATTTCAGAAAGACCAGGACCAGAGAAGCTAATAGTTCTTTGGTAAGTCCCCCTTCAGATTTTTAAGCACTTGATCAAAATTCCATTGAAACTAATGGCAGAGTTTCCACTTGTTCCATAGCCACTTCTGACAAGGTGTCAGTGTCACTTTCCTGGAATCTGTTACCCCCTTCTCTAGGGTGCTGTGTTTTTAGTGGGGCTCTCTGAGGCTTCTTGAGAGCCGCAGTGCAGGAATTGAGGTGCAGTTTCATTATGTAAATAAAAAATGCTAAACACATAGATGAAAATATCAAGCCATTCTAAAAATACTTTGGAAGATTCTTTTAGCAAGATGTTACTCTGGTATGGGCAATCTAACTTACTGATGAGTTGATCAGACTCAGACTAAGTCCAGTGCAAAAAATTTTATATTATTTTAGAGGGCTAGGCAAACTGCTGCATCCATTTTCCTTCCCAGAGCTGGGTGACACTAGGCGTTTTGGGGAGGTTTTTTTTTTAACCTGATGTCGTTGTAGAGACGGACAGGACACTGAATATCCAGTTACAGCAATCGTCCCTTTATTTTACAAGCAGTGCTCTTTCATATCCTCTTAGCTGGTTGCTTATCTGTGCATATATTCTAACATTCTACTCTTGCCCAATCCGCTCTCGCATCACACGCCATGCAGCCAATACAATTGTTGATCACGCGCTGTTCATGCTCTGGGAAACGCCAAGATGTTTGCCACCCCTTATCTTGTTTGTTCGGATCTTCTCAGGATTCTCCTGTCTCTTCAAGGTTACACGGGTATCCGTTCAGGGTCAGTGTTAAACTTGTATTTTGATCCCTCGGACCAGCTGAGGTCTCCCACAACCCATCTCAGGAACTCGCCCTGAGATGAGATGGATTCCTCTTAAGTTAGATAAATGAAACGCCAACTCTTTGTAAACTTATGAGCCCAGGCAAAACTGGTGGACCCTACAATGTTGCAGGTTAACTCTGAGATTTTAAAAAAATGTTAGTGTTGGCAGTAATATTAATACTTGGGAACTCTACACTTAGCATCTACCATCTGAGGGTCAGGGTCTTTACAGAGGTGAATTACATCTTACAAACATCACTGAAAAAAAGTAAATATTTAGTTATTATTTAATGGTTAAATAAGCTAAGCCTCAAGCTCACAGAGAAAATTGATACTAGTTGTAGGCACAGGAGCAAGCTTAGCTCTCCTCATTCCAATCCAGTTCAATCTCAAAGACCATTCATCCCCTGCAAGAGGGCAGGAACTGAGAGTTTATCTGCCTTCCTATAGCTATTACAAGAGGGAACAATAAAGCTTTTGCACAAAGCTCTGCTGATTCTTCTGATGATCTTTTTGCATCATGTTAGCAGAATTATTTCTTACTCAAGCTGAGCGAAATATATTGCTTGCAGCAGGTCAGTGTTGGAACATCCACAATATTTGGGCAGTTACTGTACCTGGTAATAGATCTTTGTGTCCGAAAAGTTCTTTGTAATGAGCTTATTCTTTTAAGTCTGCTGTTTACACTGAGTTGTTAGCATTTGAGAATGTTTTCACACTGTGCCAAGCACAATGAGAACAAATAGCTCCCTTTCAGGTACACTCTACTCCCCACCATAGTATGCAATGAGGAGAGGTGTGCTGCCAGCAACTGTCTTTGGGGACTCCAGATCTCTGCTGCAAGCTCCAGTGCAGCTGAGAGTCCCACAAATTATACAGTGGCTGCTCATCCTTGCCACCCCAAGAATTTCCTATTCTTTTCTTTGATTACCTTAGGCCACAGAACAGCTAAACTGTTTGCGAATGCTACCTAATCACCTCTTTATGCTTATTATTTTCTGGTTTTATCTTCCAAACCTGTTCTTATTATTTTAGTTTTGGTTTTGCCATCTTCATTGGACCATTTGAAATTGTTAAATAATTACTGGGAGAACATCTGAAATTAATTTCCCCCAGTGGTTGATGAAAGAATTTTGATATAATGAGGTTTATGAAAGCACAAGCTGTGTTGCAATTCACGGAAAAAAGCCTAGGTAGACCATACAGTCTTTGTTTTGAATGCAATTTATGTTTAGAGAAAGAAATTCTTGCTTTTGGCCAGTAGATTACAATGTAAAATCTCTTTTCGCTTTCAAATGATGTGAATTATTGCACCACTGGTTTCTTACCCTATGTTTTTATACAAGCTTTGGCCTCATTCTACTCACTCAGAAGATCTCTGAGCACTTGTGTTTCTGTTTTGAACACTTGCTGCTTCCTTGACTGGACCCCTGGATAAGAGCCTATACTGCTCCTTAGCCTAGTCCAGACACCATCTATTCTGCATTGGAAATGTCGACACAATCAGTTGTCTGTCAGTACTTTGCCAGTGCTGTTCCCACAGATTTCCCTGGAAAACTTGATGACTTCTGCAGCTGCAACAAGTACCTTGAAAATAATTTCTCGTAACAAAGAAAGAGCAAGTAATCCTCCAGACACTGCAAAGACACAGTTACACAGCAAGACTACACTGTGGAAACACTAGCACTTTGGCAAGAACTAAACTGAGTTCCAGAGCTCAGTTAACTATGTGGGGTAAACGTATCCTCAAAATATCAATACAACCTGAGCCACCAGTCTAATTTGATTTCATTTCTGGAATACAAACCAGAAAGCTTTTCTGCCTTATTTTGCCTTCTGATATGAAATTCTATGTGGTTTAATTTTGTAAAGCAAACTAGGAGAATGAACATTTGCAAAACACCAGGAAAAGTAAAGCTACAAAATAATAAAGTTATCAATTTAAGCACTGTTTTGTTTTGCTGCCAGTTAAAAATATATTTTCATATAGAACCCATTAAACCATGATACTTAATGTTTCAAAGGAAACACAGTATGATTTATCACTGGGACAGTTTAAATAAAGGAGTCTTTAAGATATCTGCCCATTACATAACAAGTTGCACGTATGAGCACTTTGATGTGGAATAATTTTTGGTTATTGACCTGCAAGAGATGATCAACAAGATAAGATGAAACAAGTTAGCCTCCTGGAATTGTATGAAGTAAGATAATTCAGTAAATATCTTGCCAGTTCCCTTTTAACTCTTACTTAACTGGCATTGTAAGACAAAAAGATTGTGAACACTGCAAACTCTACCATTAGTTAAAGGGGGGGACATGAAGAGCTTAGATTTTGATGACTTGATGTCTATATGGAGCCATAATAATACTTTTCACAATAATGACAGACATTAAGAAGAAGACAGTTTGCTGTGAAGGGTAAACTACATTTTATTATTGAGATAGCCAAAGCATGTTAACTTAAGACAGCAGATTAACCACATGTCAGAATGTAGGGACACAATATTATCAGTAAGATCAATTGACTAGTTGACTGGCATTAAATAGGAATAAATGCCTAAATACCTAAGAGACTTTAAGATTCAAATTTATGTTCTGACTCTGCCAGCGCTTCACTTGACAAAGTGCTTTTCAGATGAAGTCTATTGCTAATGTGATTTTCTTACAGATCAGTCATCCTTTAGCTCCCTGGCCAAGCATTTCCTGGGCTGAAAAAAAAAAATAAATCCCAAAACTTGAAAAAAAAAAGGATAGTGTTTTGATTCAACTGGACTGCTAAAAAGCTTTCATGGCCAGACTTATTTTATAGCTGAGTTAATTTTATCTCCTGGATGCAGGCTCTGAAGACAGTTCCTAATACTGGGACTTCATCAGTGCTGTAGCTTTAGCCCTTCCAATTCAGACATCTGCCTTTTTGAAGGAACCTTCCAAATATAGTCCAAGTGGCAGAGTTCACCTTTCCATGGCTGGATGATTACAGTGGCTTAAATATATTTTAAAAAAATATTTCATTCTATCTAATTAGTAAACATGGCACCATAGGCTTTGGCTGAACCTAGTTCTGGCTATACATTTTGTATAGGTATATCTAAATTTTCCCTGTCATACTTAAATTGCAACAGCAGTTCTTGCTTTAGTGGCCACCCTTGCTTGATTTCCTACTTGTCAGGATGGACATTTCTTGAGCTTGGAGGAGGCAATCCTTAAAAATCAGGAATAAACTGCTTTCAAAATTATTCCATCCACTCACGTTGACTACAGCAATGCCAAATCTGAGGTTTACAGGGTTTTTTTTAGGGAGAGTGATGTTTCTGAGCTTGTATTGATAATGTGTGTTTTGAATTTGTCATAAGAATTAGACTAAGAATGGAAAAGCTTTGAGGAAGGAGGAGAGTGTCAAACTTTTAATAGTTTCAGCATAAGCTTTTAAAGCTGAAAATAGCAACTACTTCAGATGAACCTGCATCTCTTTTCTGTTTTCAGCCACTGATGTTTGCTTTAATGTATACCTCTTTCTAGTTTATTCCCATGCAATTTTTCTCTTTGTGATTATTTGTAGTGCTTGACCTTGGATAAATTTGAAGGTTATCTTGACGAAACTCAACTGACTCACCAAGCCCTTCATCTACTGGAGGAAAACAAATTCTGGGCTGGTGTGGTTTTTCCAGACATAGAGCCTACAGCCAGCAGTCTTCCAGCGCTTGTGAAATACAAGATCCGGATGGACATAGATGCAGTGGAGAAAACAAACAAAATCAAAGACAGGTAAGTGATGGTTCCTTCTCAGTTCTTGCCTGCCATAACACGAATATGAGAGACATAAGGGCATTAGAACCTGCATTGGATACATGCATGAAATCCAACTGTATTCACCAATGGTTAGTATGTAATGCAGTGCAGAATCCACCTCCAGTTACCAGGTACTGACACAAGTGGTATCACTCTTGTGACAGCCCAAGTAGTGGGTAGGTGCATGGATACATGGCAAAGGGAACGACTCTGCTCAAAATCTATTCAGTAACCTCCTTAAGTTTTTAGTTCGCTCCATCGCTGGAAGAGGCAGACAAGGAAGTCCTGCATGGATTTTGACCCAGCTGTGCTCCACCTGGACAGCAGAACTTCTCTGCTGTTCCTCCTCAAGTCCCCCTCAAATGGACTCGCTTAAAGGGCTCACAGAAATAATTTCTCAGGATTGTCTACATAGAGGAATACAATGGTGTCTGGTAGTTGCAATGCAGCTGTTACAGTTTAATCTCCAAGAATACTGCATTCCAAATACAGTTATTTGTGTTCTAGAACAGTTACTCTGCTACATAGTTTATTTATATACGTTTGGCCAAAATTGCTATTCTGTGTCAGTGTAGAGAAAATTAAAGGAAACAAAAGAACCTTCCAGGTCATATACTTTCTCAAGCAATGCGGTCTGACAGACCGATATCTAGAAAAGGCAACTCCGGGCAGTGTCCCTACAGTTTCAGTAGCTTAGATTTTTATTTATTTATTTCCCTCCTGCCTCTCCCCTAAAGCCACTGTTTACCCAAATGATTTCCATGTGAATTTTCTTTTGAGGTACTGGGATCCTGGCCCAAGAGCTGATCCTGTGGATGATTTACGTTATATCTGGGGAGGCTTTGCGTATCTCCAAGACATGATTGAGCATGGGATTATAAAGACCCAGACCAACACTGAAGTGCCATTAGGAATTTATCTGCAGCAAATGCCATATCCATGTTTTGTGGATGATGTGTGAGTAAAAGCAGTTTATCTTAAATCTGATGAATACTTGGATTGCTGGGTGCTTTAAGACTCTCAAGCACCAGTTCTAACCCTGGACCTAAGGTATACATGCAAGAGCAATAACTGAGACATAACTAAATAAATGTGTTCTTTTCCTTATCCTGCCATAACCCAGACTCCGGAAGCTGCCTTTGCCAACATTCTACCCCTAATCCCAATCCTGGGCTTTGCTGCATCCAGGCAACCAGTGTGCAGATCTAAAATGAACACAGAACACTGGCCTCTTAAAAGCAGCCGTTTTCTTCCACGTTTTGCATATCACACAAAATAAAAAAAAAAAATAGTCTGTGTCTTTTTGGCCTTACTTACTAGATATAAGGAAGAAATCTTTTTTACAATGAAGGTGGTGAAACACTGGCACAGGTTGCCCAGAGAGGTGGTAGATGCCCCAACCCAGGAAACAATCTAGGCCAGGGTGGACGGGGCTCTGAGCAACCTGATCTAGTTGAAGATGTCTCTGCTCATTGCAGGGGGGTGGACTAGATGACCTTTAGAGGTCCCTTCCAACCCAAACTACTCAGTGATTCTATGATTCTACTTTTCCAGGCAATAAAAATAACCTAACCTAAACCTTCACTTTGATTACAGACAAGAACCTGGTGTCAACAGGGCATCCCAACTATAATGCTTTGAATCCCTAACAACATCAGCCCTGGAACTACCCCTGTGATTACACAGGACCCAGCAAAAATCTGATCTTTTAAAAAGTTTTTATCTAACTAAAGCTAAGCCTCATGCTATAGCCTATGACCAGTGCCTGTAGCAAAACTGAACACAAAGCGCTGACCCATGTTAGAACAAACTCTGCATCCTTCAGTTAACTCTGAAGAATCCACTGAAGTGTAGTAAGCTTCTTTTCCCTAATTAAATTTCCAAAACCCAGCTTTCTTTATATCCAAAGAATAATTTCCTAAAGAAGAATTGAACAGAAAATGCTTGTCCCAATGGAATTGGTACCTCTCTTGCTATCTGTCTGTCTTGAAGGATCAAACAACCCAGTCTCTTCAAAGTGTATTACCAAACCCTGATCTTAGACTTAATATCTAAATATACCAATACCCAAAGCTGTAGGTTTTGGTCCTTGAAGACACCTACAGGCCTTGCAGAATCCCAAGACAATTTAGGCTCTTAAAACCCTTTCTTTCTGAAATCCTAACACATGCTTAAACAGGATTCCACTTATAACTACATGACTAGTATCTGCAATCTACATGACTAGTATCTGCAATCAAACTGGATATACGACATTGGTTTCTGTTAACATCAGCCCTTTTCCTTCCCTTGTGTATGCTGTAGTTTTCAACAATAACCTGATATTCTCTAACCTTCTTCTCCCTAATTCCTCTTCATGGTTTTTATGAAGATTCACTGGGTTTTTGTCTTAAGTCTGATATGAATCTAACAAAAGATTCCAGGACTGTGGCTGCAGTTCATTATTGCAGGCACCAGGAGTTTCTTTCCCTGGTGAAGAGCAGAATAAAGAAGCTAAATGAGAAAGAGGTGGTTTGTTACTCTGTGATGAAAAAAGAGAGACTGTGCTCCTGGGTCTGGAGATTTCATGGCTACATGGAGGCAGTGGGGCTGCCCCTTAGCACTGCCCAAATCAGCACATGTGCTCTGAATTTTGTGACATGGTGCCTCTTCCCTGTTCACACTGAGCCTGTTCCAGTGCTTCAGTCTGTGCTACTGCAACTGCCTTGGTATACATTTCACTTTAAAAAAACAAAAATCAAAAAAAAAAAAAAGAAATAATTTCGTAGTTCAGTCTGTGTGCTCTGTTCAGGCAAATGCTAGTACTTCAGATAACAGCAGATTGCAGATGTACATGATTTGACCTGTCATTTCCACCAGTCATTACCTGTTAGCCTGACAAAATGTTGCCCTGGCAAGCCTGCTGTTTATTTCCTCCGCACTGAGAATACTGTAGAGGCAGACACCCCATCTGTGCAAAGGTTTTCTAAAGCGTGCAGCAGCCACACGCAGTTCAGGGCTGATATCCAAACCCAGAGAAAGCCTCTGCAGAGAGCCTGCTAAAAGTGAAGCAAGTGCATCCTCATGGTAAGCATGTATGTTGTGCTATGTATGGCCTAGTGCTAGGTTATATGTGTACACCAACAGGCAAAACCCAGCATACCCCAGGCCATTGCACAAAAGCATGGCTTTGTTTTAGCAGGCCAAATTGCTCTTGAGGAATTTCTGGTGAAAAAGTGAAGATCTTCCATTTGTTTTGACAATGGAGTAGCTATGGCAGCATACGGCAAAAACGTCATCCTGTAGGGATTTAGGAAACTGAAGAGTTTTTGCTCCTTTTTGGTTTTAGCAGCCCTAAGCTTTTGGCTTTTAAAGAATCAAGTCCATTTGGTTTTCAGGGTAATTTAATTGAAAAATTGCAATCCCAAATTCATAGAAAATATTTTCAGCTTTTTCACCCCAAAATCTCTTCCTCACCCTGACAGCACACTTGGCACAGTGCACTACCAATCATCATCTGCTAGGGCTGAGCAGCCATAGAGTCTGGGGGCAGGGACTGAGAAAGGGAGCAGTGCTTTCATCACAGTATAAGAAGGGCCACCCACAGCAGCCTGTCCCAGCACTGTCGCTTTGGAAGTGGTACTATGTGGGACAGTCCCAACGCATTCCCCGAGTCATGACTTGTATGAATTTCAGCAACCTTGCTGGCAAGATCTGATTGTTTTAATGCTTAGTTTAATTCTTTTGCCAATTAATCTTGGGAGCATAAAAGACAACGACACTCCCAAATTGTTAAAATTAGCATATGTCTTAAAATATTCTTTGTACATCATAGTAAAAGCATTATGACAATTCACTGTAAAGAGAGATGTATTTTCACGAGCCATGACATGTTTTGTAGCCTTCAGTAACCCTTAGAACCTCTTTGTAAAATAGAAATAACATTTATCTGTCTCATGGGAGTGCAGCAACTATTAGTTCATTAATATTTACATTGCTTGTAAAGTTCATTAGTAATGTGTTATTGATGTTTAGACTGAGAATTTCCAGTCCCATGGTTAATAAA
>NW_009648332.1:15446424-15512648 GCF_000708025.1 Charadrius vociferus | reverse complement strand
CTGCTTTTCATCTCAATATTTCTCTGTTTTACCTAAATCTAATTCATTTCTCCCTTCTTGCTTTGGTAGCTTCATGATCACCTTAAACCGCGCCTTTCCCATCTTCATGGTGCTAGCTTGGATATATTCAGTTTCCATGATTGTGAAGAGTATAGTGCTGGAGAAGGAAATGCGTCTGAAAGAGGCTATGAAGAACAGGGGTATATCTAATGGGGTGATTTGGTGCACTTGGTTCCTAGACAGCTTCACCATGATGGCTGTGAGCACGTTCCTCCTCACAGCACTGATTATGGTAAGAATTGCCACTCTCAAAGTCACTGGTGTGTTTGCACTGCTGATACCTGTTTGCTGTTGAGAAAGAATCGTAGCCATTCACAGGGAGATGGGAATGGCTGTTCGGAGATGGTGGCCTGTTCGGATCACAGCACGTAGTAGGCACATTCTTCTAAGCAGACCTCATGACAGCATCAGCACTTGGCAAGGACAGAAAGATGAATTCACTGGTAAGATTTATTGTGAGATCCCCCACAGAACAATGCATCAGGCCGATTACACTGTATATTGTATTTCCAGTAGACATAGGCAGATCTTCCAATCAATAATAACTGTTGCTTTAAATAGAAGAGATCATAATACGAAAAATTTTAATCTTGCAATTTACCATACGTGATTCATTTATAATATTCAGTGCTTGTCTGCTTAGAAATTATGCCACTATTTCAATGGAAAAAGAGACTGCAAGTGCAGAACTTTCACAATAGCCTGAAAAACAAAAAGAGAAAAAAGACAAAAGAAAAAAAAACAACAACCCCAAACCCCTTTTCCTTCTGTGACTCAGAATTGCTGTAATTTTTGTAACTTTTCAGGACAAATTGGATGTTGTCTCTAAGGACTACCTCTTATCTCTCTTACCTGAGAACCAAGCTCCTCCTAGCTGCTGTATTCAGTTATATAAATCTGTAGCATTTTTATAAGGAAGAATGCCCTTGCATATTTTCTGACGTGGGGAACCAGTATAGCTATATACTATAGTTATATAGTATATATAACTAACGCATAGTTAAGCTTCAATCTGCTCTATCTTATCAACCTGCCCTGATGAGTTGTACTAGTTTCTTGCGGTTCCATTACAGCTTGGGTGGATAGAGAAAGCTTACTCTATTTGCTACACTGGTTTAATTAAATATCAGGAGGTAGTTAATACTAGAAAGGAATGTGCTTATACCTATAATTCACTTCCTTTTCTGGATTTCACTATGCCAGTGTGAGGCACCTTTGTAAATACATTCTTATGAGAGATTGTATCACTGTTGATAAAGAAATCAGTCTCAGAGGCCCAGTGGAATGTTGCAACCATGTTGAGAACTATTTATAGCCTTCTAGACCTATTTGAGCCTTATATAAGGCTCAAAACAAAATTGAGCCTGATAAATAGGTCTCAACATTGTTTTTTAGGAGTAAATAGACAATCAGCAGCAGTCCATGCTCTTCCTGAGAGAGAGTATTTAATCTACAAAAGCTCTAAGGAAGAAAGGTTAATAAAAGCTCACCCAGTGGGTTAGTTAGGACACAAGGATCTCTGAGAAACTGGGCTTGGATTCCTCAACTGCGATACCCTTCTGCAGTTTGAATATAATTTAGGTGCAGAAGCTCTATAATTTTCCTGGTTTGGGTTGGTTTTTTTTTTAAGATGTATTTTGTCAGGCTTCCTTACATTGTCTTTCCTGCACATCGAGCAAGTGGACTGGGGAGAAGGTGAGAAGAGATCAATGAAAATTTATTATGATAGTTCAAGTAGTTTTATTTAAAATGTATGAATTTCCAAGCAGGCACATCTTGCTTAGAATCATTCGCTTGTTAAGACAGGGACAGAATGTCCTTTTTCCATCAATTATGATCTTAATTCAGTGATAAAATATGAATATGAACTCCACAGCATATCGTGGTGTGGAGCAGGGACAATCCAGGAGCAAGGATAAAATTAGATGAAGAATTTGTTATTGTAATGACCTCAGGTGTTGAAACATTACTGCCTGGGAGAGTGGGAAGTCACATTAGGTAAGGAAGACTGGGTTATTACTCATTACAGGTTACACATCCATGGCAATTCTGATTTTTCTGCTAGTTCAGAAAGCGGCAATATTTCTAAAATTTTCCATTTTCCTTTTGCTTACAGTGCGGACAAGTACTACATTATAGTAGTCCACTTCTCTTCTTTCTATTTCTACTGACATTCACCACAGCCACCATAATGCAGTGTTTCTTGTTCAGCACCTTCTTCTCCAAAGCAAATCTGGCAGCTGCCTGCAGTGGAGTCATCTACTTCACCTTGTACCTGCCCCACATTGTCTGCTTTGTCTGGCAAGACCGCATGACTATTAATCTGAAGATCCTAGCAGTAAGCCTTTCACTGATTATATGGTATTATACTGGGTTCAAATTTTAGCTGCCCTTCTCACTATGCATATATGGGTAACAAAGCATTGCATACCTCTTCCTTTCTGCTTTTTTGATTCAGAGAGGGAGACCTCTGAATCTCACTCGAATAATTAGGGATTGCAAGTAAATAAGCCTTTAGCAAGACCTAACCAAGAGCTATTTTCATGGCTTTTAGAAAAATTCAATAAAATTTATTTTACTTTTTGAATGCTAGGAAATTAGCATAATGTTAAAAAAGTTTTGAACACTTCCTTGTAAGTCAAAGCAAATACAACTTCGGGTATGTTTAATAAATACAAAGGCAATTCACAAAATGGGGACAGTTATCTTTCTCATGTGCTATAACGTAGTTGAGAGGGTGATATCTAAGGATGAGAAGACCTCAGGTTCACATTCCTTCTTTAGCTGAACATAGAGTTAGGATTTGAACCCAAGTGCCAAAGCTCTGAGAAATAATTTCCATCAAAGAAGTTGTAGACATTCTCCATGCAGTGCTTCCTTGTTGGTTCTTTTCCATAATAGGCAATGCAGTGGAGCTGGAACTTCTTGCTGTTTTTTGAAATAGAACCGTGAACTTGCAAAGTCATTCAGACTGATTTTCTGTTGCCCAATGAATCAGGAAAGGGAGTGGGTGTTTGAATTTAGCCTCCCCATCTTCACTGAGCATTCTAACAACCTAGGTAAAAGGGAAGTACTGTCTTCTCTTGCACTAGGAAATTTAGTGATAAAGGAAAAAGAGAACAAAGCTCTTTAAAAGCTACAACTAAGTTTAAGTATGGCTATGAATTAGCTTTCTTAACTGATGTACTATCCCGATGTAGTATACACCATTTTTAGTTCTACCAATTAAGGCAATGAAGTGCAAAACTTGATCCTGTCATTAAGTCAGGAAATGAGTAGCGTTGGCCTATGACAGGTTCTGATTTAGGAAGAAATCTTGAGACTAGCATAAAGACAACTCTTTTCTCACTGTAAAGTGAAGGAGGAGGCAGCTGTGTAAGAAAGGGTATTTGCTGGCCAGAAGCCATGACTCTTTTTCTCTGTTCCTAATATGTTTGGTCTTATATTTGTTGTTCAAAGGTTAGCCTCTGAAGAAAAGCTAATTACAAGGGGTGACAAGGGGTGGGGTGTGCATGTGTAGGGGGCTTGAAGAAAAAGTAAAAATTATTAAGGACAAGAAAAGTAATTGAACAATGAATGTATTGCTGAAAACCACGCGTTTTTTACTTAGCACACTATGGTAATCCCTCATTAAGAGTTGCTGTTGGGATCCCTCTTGTCCACTCATTTTCCTAAGGTCTGGCGTTCCTGGCTGAACTACATATCCAGTGAAACAGCACTATATCACTTCTTGCTCTGTTTTTGCAATGCAACATTGAAGAGGATGTTTGGATACTATACTGGTTTATTAGTTTGTTGTGTGGGAACTAGGTAGCAGACACACCAGGTGAGGGGATGGTTGTGGTTTTCCTTATGCTGAACTTCTGATGTACTTTCTGTCTTTTTACGCATAGTGGCCCTGCCCCATACACTCAGGAAATATTTTGTTTCTCCAAGACAGGCAAAGGTGTACACTGCGAACGTCAAGATCCATTTATAGTATTTTCTGAACAGAGACATTAATGGAAAAAACCAAGTTGTGAAGGTTGCCTATTAGCTAAAGAAAGTACAGCCAAGGTTGAATTCAGTCTATTATGGCTAAATACTGCTTAGAATTGCTGTCATCCAGAGCATTAAACATCCCAGTCCAATATAAAAGTGAAACCACTTTTCCCCGATCGTTTGTTAGGCATTGTCAGTTTTGAAGTCCAGTCCCTAAAGGTCGTCTTTTTTTGTGGCTGTTTTACAAAATGTTGCTCTGGGCTGAATGTCATTTTTCCTTTATTCCAGAGTTTGCTTTCTCAAGTAGCTTTTGGTTTTGGTACAGAATACTTGTCACGCTATGAAGAGCAAGGTCTTGGCCTACAGTGGGGTAACATCAGAACCAGTCCCTTGGAAGGAGATGAATATAGTTTCCTTTTTTCCATTAAAATGATGCTTTTTGATGCATTTCTCTATGGAATAATTTCTTGGTATCTTGATAATGTTTTTCCAGGTATGTCAATTTCTTATTCATACAAAGTAGTGGTAGTTGTTGTAAACTGTGCTAGTCTAATCTGTCTCTGAGTATTTTTGTGTCAGAAAAAGCGTATTTGACATTGTACACCATGAGTCTTATCCAGTATAGCAGCACTGGTTTATTAAGGGCTTCCACTTTTCTGTCTTTCTTTTTCATTTCTCCTATTTTAGTCCTGAAAAGAATGGAAAAGGAGGAAAGAATAAGGAGAATGCAATTTCTGATCCTGTTTTAAAATTCAAATAGAAAATAAATCTACAAAAATGTCATCTGCTAAAAGCCAATTTGTGTACATTTTTTTTTTTATAAGCTTCAGCCATTTCTAGTAAGAATTTTTTAAATTTTTGAAAAGATAGAAATAACAGTTCTAGTCCACATATATACTACGGCCATATTAGGCTGACTGTTTCTTAAAGGATGATACTATTTCCTGAGACGTATAGTGTGTCCTAGGAGGCTGTGAAAGTTCCTGTGTGGATTTATTTTATTTCTAAATGGGAATCCTGGTTCTAGTGTGAGTTCACAAAAGGATTTTTTTTGTTATGAATTACAAAGTTTGGGAACTTTCTTTGCAAGAAAATGGTTTGTCCTTCTCAATGAATATTGTTACAGTATAATAAATGCAGACTGTTATGCTGTACAAGCTAGTGAGCTTTCTTTTCATTAATTTATTACTCCCACATGTGAACTGCAGTTCCAGGATGTGTTTCTTGGCAGATGGATATCTTTTTTTCTTTTTTCTCTTTTTTTTTTTTTTTTTTTTTGCTTGAGTAGTTACTCAGAATTTGAGATCTTGCAGATTTTCTAGCTATGAAGGAAAATTAATGATGGATAAGGTAACATGGTGCTTGTCTGCACACATCACTTATGATAGTTACTCCAAATCAAGAAAAGATAAGAATTTGTTAAATGGTTTTAGATATGTCTAAGGATATTTTGCTCCAAAATTAAAATATGACCTTGAGTCTGCTTTGTTTGTGTCCCTACCAAAGTGAGTTGTGATACACCAAATTAATACCTTTTCAGTTTTTAAGAAATGTGTCCTCACAAAGAAGTTTAATGCAATTTTAACATACTTATTTTCAAAACTGATTTGCAGTAACTTTCCTAAAAGCTCCTCTTTGGAGAAGCCTGTGTTGCAATTCTGTTTATTTAAAAAAGAACGGACAATGTACTATTTCCATGAACACAGCAGGAAGTAAACAACAGGAGTTTCTTTGCTCATAGATCCAAGTTGGTTTTTTGTCAGCCAGCACTTTACACAAAAGTAACGCCTCTCATAGCTTCTATTCATTAGCTTCAGTTCCTCCCAATATTTGCTCTGAGTGTCTCCTTGGCTTTCTGCTCCTCTGTTTCTGTGGAATTTCTCATAGCATTTCTCTGTCACACACATGCAGACCTACCAAATCAATGCTGTAGTGTTTGAGCTTACTGTAAGTTCCTTGTGTAATCCTTTGAACCATATGGTTCAGCTCCTGCTCAAGTTTTTCTGCAGCCAGCCACCCAGTGGCACACTGGTCCTGTGGCTATTTGAGCATTCTGTTCCATAATGGAGTTCCCTTAGGTTTTGCATTCATCCTGAATGAGAAGCAGTTGTTTTACCACAAGCTTCAAAGGGGTATAATCCAGTCTATAACAAGTGCAAGGCAAACTGCTTATGGATGCAGACAGAGTGTTTTTGTGCATTAATGGGAGTACAACTTTACCCTGACATACAGCGTATTTTTGGTAAGTCAGAAATAAGCAGACACTTTCACAAACACTGGTTTTCAATATAGGAAAAACTGACCATCTTTCAGTGAGCATCTCGAATTCCCATTGCTTATTTTGAATAAGTAGCACAAGGCCAATCACATCTGGGTTTGCAAGTATGCCGGTTCTAAACATAGCAGCTCAAATCCCTGCATCCTATAAATCAATATGATCCAGGAAAGCAGCGTTGACTTGCACTAGCTCTGGTCTGGCCTGACAAGAGCTTATAACATTATTGTACTTTCTTTTTTCAAAGCAGAATTAACTTGTGATCAAAAAAGGCCATTTCTGCTTACAAAAAGGATTACTCTGTTGTCACTTTTCCTGCCAGGATGTGTGTTGAAATAACAGCCAGGGTCTCTTTTCTCATTGCCGTTTCTGAATTCAGGCCCAGGGTAATAAGTAATATCATATATCTATAATTAATATAATATTATTTATATAATTATATATTATAATATAATCAAGTAATAATGTAATAACCCTGAAGCGTTAAGTGGGCCTTAAAAGAAAAATCCCCAAGTGAGGCTGGGAGTCCCATCTTAAGCAATCAGAATGTTCCTTTGCAGCTCCTGCCTGGTTGGTGAGGATTCAAATTGTTCCTGTGTAGGGAGTAGCTTCGTTCTGTAATTAAACCACATTCTACTTAAGAAAAGGTAAGGCCAAGCAGATCACATATTTCCTGAATATTTTGCTCCTGTCCAAAAGAAAGAAAAATAAATCTGCAAACAAAATCTGTTCTGTCAGGTACTTGGTGGATGGTTTGAGCTTGTGATATACAACACTAGGACTGCAAGTGTTTATAAGTATAGCCCAGACTTTGCCTAGATGAATTTGTGCCCACTGAAGAATGTGTTTATGAAGTGCACTTTACCTACTTATTTTTGTTTTAGGGGACTACGGGCTACCGCAGCCTTGGTATTTTCCTGTGCAGGAATCTTACTGGCTCGGCTCTAGAAACCCGAAAGCTGAGAAAAAAGCAACTGCTGATGGTGAGTTCTTTTAAAACTTTGGTGTTTAGAAATAAGCGGATCAGTGGTTTTGAAGTTAAGAGGTGACTGGGTAACATTTCCATTACCTGAGCTGCTGCAAAGATTAGAGGCAGCCATACACGGGGAATCACCGCAGGTGCCTTTGAACTTGGAGTGGCCTGCTATTACTAGAGTTATTAGAGGTGAGCCACTGTTCCATCTGAGAGCCTTTAAAGCATGGGTTAACAAGCAACATCAAACCCCCACTCTAACCAACACCTTTTGAGACATTCAAGTTCTTATTGCCCAGCACAGCATTTGTGAAATGAGTCAAAATGAAATACAATGTTGATCTTATTTGCACTGAGGCTCCTCCATCTTTCTAAATCTGGTTCTTTTCTATCTAGTTTGACACTACTTTAAGTATGTTTACTCTGGGTTTGTAAGCAAGATCAAAATTCATGCCACCCTTGGACCAACGTGAATGAAGTCACTTGAGTGAAGGACAAGGTGATAGGAAATAATGAACATGGATTTACCAAGAGCAAATCTTGCCTAACCAAGTCTGATTTTCTCCTGTGATGACTGGATCAATGGACAAAGGGAGAGCAGTGGATGCCATTTAACTTGCCTTTAGCAAGGGCTGTAGCACGGATTCACATAGTATTCTGATAGCCGAGTTGATGAGATACAGGCTGCTTGAGTAGACACTAAAGCGGGTAGAAGATTGACGGAACTGTTGGGCCCAAAGGATTGTGGTCAGCAGTACAAAGCATAACTAGGGACCAGTTATTAGTGGCAGGGGTCTGACAGGAACTGACACTGGACTTAATACTGTTTAATGACTTTAACAGCCTGAATAATGGAATAGAGGGCACCATGGGCAAGTTTGTGGAAAATACCAAATTGGAGGGAACAGTGGAGTGCAGGGCAACCCTTCAGAGTGACCTCAACAGGCTGGAGAAATGGCTTTATAGGAACCTCAGGGAGTTCAACAAAAGTAAATGCATAATACTGTGTCTGGGATGGAATAACTCTACAGGACAATACAGACTGGCAACCACCTGGCTGGCAGGCAGCTTTGTAGAAAAGATCAGGTTGACAACACGTTGAACATGAGCTATCAAGTGTGCCTGTGTAGCCAAGAAGACCAGATGCATTCTGAACTTCATTAGCAAGAGTATAACCATTAGTTCAAGGAAAGTGATTCTTCCCTTCTAGTCAGCACTTGTGAGACTGCATCTGGAGTACTGTGTTGTCCAGTTTGGGGATCCTCATTGAAAGGATGACAGAGCTACTGGAGGGAGCTCAATAAAGAGCCACCATGTTGATAAGGAGCTGGGACGTACAACATACAAGGAGATGCTGCTGAGCTCAGCCTTAAGCAAGAAAGATAAGATAGAGCTAGACTTGGCAGATGGTACCTGGTGGAAGAATAAGAGGCAATGGATGTAACCTGGAAGACAGGAATTCTGATTCAATATAAGAAAAAAATTGTTCATTGTGAAGGTAGTTATAACACTGGAACAGGTTGCTCAGAAAAGCTGTGAAATCTCCATTTTTGGAGATAGTCACTGTGATCTGAATTGGACCTATTTCTTGAGGATTGAACCGGAGATCTTTGGAAGTTCCTTCTGTATAGCCTTTCTCTTCATGTGGTGAAGAATTTGGTCTAGAGCTGCATGGACAAAATATAAACCATGTATCTAATATTAGTCAGGATCTTTTATTCTGAGTCTATAATTGCAAAATTATCAGTCGTCTTCTTAAATGTCTGTTCCTGACACTGTGAAGCAGATTTTAAGCTAGATGGCTTTGAGTGCTATGTTCCTAACCTGAGTAAAGCACTGATGATTAAAGCTCTTGGAGAGCTCAGTGCTTACCACTGCCTTCTTTTCCTCAAAGCACCTCTAGAGATAAGAGGAAATTAAGTTTTGGTCAATTAAATGTTTGGTTATTTTTGGTTTATATAGAAAAAAGTCCAGAGTTGGAAGGCTGTGTGGATCAGAAGGCCATGGAAGGGGAAAAAAATGAAAGCGGAACAAAGGAATCTGAAGAACCTGAAAAGCCAGAAGAAAAGAGTGACAACCAGGGGAAGAAGTATGGTAAAAACAAACGATGTAAACACAAACAAGAAAAAGAACCTGTGAAGCAGGAGAAGTCTAAGACAGATATCCAGGACAAAGATGAAATTAATAGTAAGGAGAGCAACCTAAGTATTTCTGAGATACTATACTCATTGTATTTCATAACAAACTAGACGTAGGAATGATTGGAGTCAAACTAAACAGCCCACTGGGCTACAGAGGGTAGCATGCAACTGCTCAGGAGAAGCACTGACTCTCCCAACTATCTTCTAACTGATTCCTCTACATTCACAATCCCTTAGAATATTTTAGACACCACGCATAAAAGCTGCCTTCCAGAAGAGCTCTGTAACTTGTTTTTTATCGTGCAAATGCAGTCTGTTTCTATAGCAAGTTAGTGCTCATGCTGAGGGAAGCCTAGGAGACACATACATTGACTTCTTAGAATTAAACAGAGCCATGACTTCAATAAATAGACTTATGCTGAGAGGAATGTTCTTCCCTTCTAGCCCCCCCCCCCTTTTTTTTTTTCCTGTCTTTAGTGCGTCTAGTCATCTTTAAGGAAAGGCTGGTTTCAAAGGGATTTGTCTGAAGTGCTCTGTGTGTCTGTCTGCAGCCTTTTATGATGCTGACATTAGCCACCACGTAAGAATTCCTGAATGACCTGCCTTGTTTTCAAGTCCCAATGTCTTCTTTTGTGGGGAGCCAGAGGACTTTTCTGTATGTGATGCTCAGAGGAATGCATGTGGATTCTGTAGCAAAAGAAACTGCTACAGACAGCTCTGGGCCCACTCTAACTCTCTTGAAAAGCTAGAGATAAAAGTGGGGCCATCGGAGCTCCTCACGTAGGCACTGAAAACATGCATTCAGGGTGAATGGAAACAGGACAGGACTTCAAAAGAAAAAAGACAGGCAGAGGGCAAAGGTTATTCAGCCAATCTTCTCCTAGTACTGCCTTATCTTTGTGGTGCTGTACTCGTCAGCCTCCCAGGTTCCAGCTGCTCCATGGCCACAGAGCAAGGGTTTTGCCTGTCACTGCACAAAAAAGCCTGCCAGACACACAGGAAGTGGGAGACATGTGGAGAAGCCAAGAGCAGAGCTGGTATGGTTCAAGGACACAGTTTCCAAAATGGCTTCATGTAAGAGCTAGTGCTTCATGTAAGAGTAATGGGGTGGGAAATGGAGAGTAGTTCTAATGGCTTAACTCCAGTGCAGTCCAATACTAGCATGGGTTAGCAAAGCAGGGCAGACACACTATAAATCTGTCCTAATTGCCTGATACACTTTAAGCAGATCTTTCACCAAAGCCCCATCCACATCCCCCACAAATGCTGCCACCTCTGAAGAAAAAACTAAATGGCCCAAAATTGCACTGAAGGATGTATTATAGCCTATTCAGGATCAGAATGGATAAATATGAATCATCAAAAAAAAAAAAAAGGATCTCAACCCTCCACCAATATCCTTCATGTGATGCAAAGCAGATACTGGAGGAGATCATCAGAGAATTTGCCTCAGAACTTGTCAGTGAGTCTTGCAGGCAAATATGAATTGACCTTGATATGTATAAACTGAGGATGGTACCTCTATTGCCAGCATATGCAGCACTATCTAGCCAGACGTGTGAACTTTTGTAAATACAGGGATGTTTGTACTTGGCCCAGTAAGGTAAAAGGAAACCTAGATTCCTTCACAAAGCAAAAGAAATTTTTGTCATAAACATAACTTCATTTAAAATAAAGGTACCCATTCTAGATGAATTATTTCAGCTGCTCTGTGGTATGCACAGCTCTATCGTGTACAACATATTTGGGACTTTTTCCTGAGTATTGTTTATAATGACAGTCATAGAAGCACATGGGCAGGTGAACTAGACCAGATTGCTCAAAGTCCATCCAACCTGGCCTTGAATGTTTTCAGGGATGGGTCATCCACAAATTCTCTAGACAACCTGTGCCAGTGCCTCACCACCCTCAGAGTAAAGAATTTCTTCCCAATATCTAATCTAAATCTACCCTCTTTCAGTTTAAAACCATTACATCTTGTCTCATCACTACACTCCCTGATAAAAAGTCCTTCCCCATCTTTCCTGTAGGCCCCCTGTAAGTACTGGAAGGCTGCTATAAGGTCTCCAGGTGGAACAACTCCAACTCTCTCAGCCTGTCTTCATAGGAGAGGTGCTCCAGCCACCTGATCATCTTTTTTGGCCCTCCTCTGGACTCTCTCCAACAGGTTCACGTCCTTCCTGTGCTGGGGACTCCAGAGCTGGAAGCAGTACTCCAGGTGGGTTCTCACGAGAGCAGAGTAGAGGGGCAGAATCACCTCCCTCAACCTGCTGGCCACGCTTCTTTTGATGCAGTCCAGTATGCCGTTGGCCTTCTGAGCTGCAGGCAAACATTGCCGGCTCATGTTGAGTTTCTCATCCACCAACATCCCCATGTCTTTCTCCTGAGGGCTGCCCTCAATCCATTCTGTATTTGTTCTTGGGATTGCCCCAGTTGCAGGACCTTCATGAGGCTTAAATTCATGAGGTCAAACTTCATGAGGTCCACACAGGCCCACCTTTTCAAACCTGTCCAGATCCCTCTGGATGGCATCCCTTCCCTCCAGTGTGTTGACTGCACCACACAACTTGGTGTTGTTGGCAGACTTGCTGAGGGTGCACTCCATCCCAACATCCATGTCACCAACAAAGATGTTAAACAGCACTAGTCCCAGTACCGACCCCTGAGAAGCATCACTCAAACAGAAAGCATGTTCAGCTTCACCTGATCCAATGAGTTACCTCTCCACAGACCATTACAATTCTGGGCTCTGCTTCTCCTGTCATTGATACATGGTGAATCTAAATAAATTGCACTGCAGTTAGAAATCTTGCCTCAGTTTGGTACTGGTATGACTGGAGAATCTGGCCCTCTCACATGATGCTGTATTTTACTGGGTATGTGTTGTTGCTTCTGCACTTATTGATGTGTCATCATCAGAACTGGGATTAAAACATGTGCTTTTATTCCTTTTTCATTCTTGATTTCTTGCCTTTCAAGTAAATACGTTCTTTGAGCCTGAGCCAACAGGGCTGATTCCAGGAGTGTGCATTCAGAACCTGGTGAAGATTTTTGCGAACAGGCCCAAGCCAGCAGTAGATGGGATGAATATTACTTTTTATGAGGACCAGATCACAGCCTTCCTTGGTCACAATGGAGCAGGAAAGACAACCACCATGTAAGTGTGTATTTTAGAAGAAGCAAATCCAGGGCAGTGCTCTATTGCTCTGTCCTGAGGAGCAGTCTTCTCTTTTCACTCTTCCCTTGTCTCTCTACCACCCCAGCAACTAGCTTGATGAGCAACATCAAGTTTTTCCAGACATGGAAATGCTGCCCCTAGGCAAAGAGAAGATATCCTGGATTAGCTAAAGCCCTTGGAGGGAGGCAATGCATGACAAAAACAAGTGAAAGTCTAGAGAGAAGGAAGAAATTCTCTCCCTTAGAATTCACTTCCCATGGCCAAACTCCCAATAGGTGAAGAGAGGCAAGGATCTTCTGGCTGAAAGACCTGAAGATTTGAAAACCACCACACTCCATGTGTTCTGGGTTTTTCTCTCTAACTGGCTTTAAGTCAGTTACATTTTTTAGTTTGTGTGCAAAGGAATATAAAAGATAGGACCTCTTTAGACAAAATGGTTACATATATGCAAGATCCATGTCTAGATTAAAATGTTCCTCTAGTCCTAGAACCCTACCGTCTCAGGAAGCTGGACTTCAGGAATGTTTAATTTTCTTTATACAGTACTTTATTTGGCAAAATAGGATTAATTGGTGAACAAAACGTTTCCTGAGTCTGTGACCAGTTCACCAAATGTTGAAAGAACTGAAGTGTTTCATTATGATGTTTCCCAGAAGAACGCTATTTTTTTAATTAAAAAAGACTTTTATGCAAAATGCACTTTAAATTACCTTTTTTTAAAGCTTTTCCACAAGAAATGTTTGATCCAAAATAAAAGCATTCTAATCTGCTGAAGCATTTGGTAAATTTGTTTTTCTAGTCTCCTGACAAAACCAAGAATTTTTTATTGCTTTCAGATTTTCAGAATTGAAAAATCCATTGTTCTTCCAAATCTAGTAGCAGGTTGCTCCCAGTTGCAGCATAACATTCGGTCCTCTTCCATTTTACAGAAAATAAATGTATAGAGCGTGGGTCAGCATGGCTGGAAACCTCAAACCATTATTCTCTATCTTGGTCCTAGTGAGCTTCATTTTAGACCCTTTTGTATATAGGGGCGATGTAACATGCTGAACTCTGAAACAGAGCAGCTGACTAAAACAATTTTTTCATGCAAGCCAGAACCATACAGGCAGGTGTATCAAAAATTACGTTAGCAGATCCACAAGATTTTCACTGTAGCAGGACGAGTATTTATGTATATGCTTTTTCCTGGAGTTGTTTCATCAAGGCCCATAGTAAGAAGTCCTCATGCTCCATCTAGTGGAATCATGCAATGCATTTGCCTAATCTGGCACAGAAAGATAGGAGAGTGGGAATTTCCTCATTTTATTTTCCCAGGTCGATACTGACAGGCCTCTTCCCACCCACCTCTGGAACTGTGCTGATTGGAGGCCTGGATATTCAAACTCACATGGACTCCATTCGGCACAGATTAGGCATGTGCCCTCAGTACAACATCTTATTCAATCAGTAAGTATCCTTCCATACTAGCTTTAAGAATAAGAGTCCTAGTCTGTATGCTTGACACATCCCCAAAGCCTGTGTTTTTTCTCTTACTGTGCTGGCAGTAGGTATATCTCAGAGGCACTTCTCCAGCTCTTAACACTTGCATAGGGTAGGTGATGTCCTTCTCCGGTAGAAATCTCCTGCATCACTCAGCTGGGAACAAAGACATTTCCAAGGAAAATTACAGTGCTCTTGGTGTTGGTGTTTTCTGTTGCAGTGTGGGTTAGCAGGAGTTCAGCCTGGGGATTCATGCACTATAATTTAGGCCTCCTATAGCAAAAAAAAATATGAGTTGACAGTGCAGTAGCAGGACATTTTTACACCCATTTTGCACTACCATCAACCTCAGGTGATTTACAGCTTCATTGCCATCAGTTTGTGTTCATCTCAACAGCAGATTCTTCCTTAATGTAGCTATGCCCATTAGCTCCCATTTTATTCCCATAAATGTATAGCTTGATGCCTGCTATACCTGTTCCTTTACTAGCAGGTTCTGCTTTGAAGAGGCAGAGAAAGAGCCTGTGAGATCTGAGTGAAGTGCGTTGATCCCAAAGATCTGTGATCCAGATTTAGGATAAAGCAGCCCCTTTTTCTTTAGCAAGATAAAGCTAAAGTGAATCTATTGCTACTTGGGGGAAAAAAAAATCTACTTATTCATTTGAATTGCCCTGGTGCTTTTCTGTCTGATTTCACAGCCTTACTGTAGCAGAGCACATCTTGTTTTATTCTCAACTGAAAGGGAGATCCAGGGATGAAGCTGAGCAAGAGTTGGAAACAATGCTAGAAGACACGGGCCTCGCCCATAAAAGGAATGAAGAGGCTCAGAATTTGTCAGGTGCCCGCAGGATTGTTCTAAGATGTTTTTTCTGCTGCCTTTTCTTTATCTTTTGGTAATTACTGTTTGAATTACATGTTTGAGGCCATATTTTGATACATCGCTCTGCACTGAGGTCGTCTTTACTCTCAAAGAGTAAATCATAGAATCGTCTAGTTTGGAATGGATCTTTAAGATCGAGTCCAACCATCAACCTAACACCACCAAAACCACCACTAAACCATGTCCCTAAATGAGACTAATGGGACTGTACAAATAGTAAAGCTGGCACAAACTGTCCCTAAAGCTTCTGTTTCTTACAAATATACAACAAATTCAGATATACTTAAAGCTGTTATTTCTAAATGGTATATATTAAAAAAAAAATCTGTCAACATAAGAAAAAAAAAATACAGTGTTCTATTATTTCAAGGCAAATGAAATATACTATCATGCTGCTCTACTGTTTGGATCAGTACTGTATAGTACTGTATTATTTGGTAGGAGTAATTTCTTTCATTCTAAAGGTACAAAGGCACATAGTGTATTTGAACAGATTTCACTTTCAGATTCAAAAGGTGATTTGAATAAACAGCCAGGTGTTCTTATACTACTTTGTCCTGATTGCAACTGTAAAAGTTGGCTAATTTCACACGAGAACATGAAAATCTCATATCTTCCCACTTTTGCTTCTGACAAAAAGAAAATGCCATACATAGATGAAAAATACATTTTTGAACAAGCTGTTCTGAACTCCAGAATAACAATGAGACTATTGATTTAACTTTGCAGAAATATTTGTCTGAGAATGGGTTTTGTTTTACTTGTATCAGTTTGTTCTCACACTGAAAAGTAGTGTTAGTTACATCCCTGCCACTTAGGTAGCTTATCTCAGACTCCTGGATGTGTCTGTCCTCTGGCAGGTGGAATGCAAAGGAAACTGTCTGTTGCCATTGCTTTTGTGGGTGAAGCAAAAGTGGTAGTCTTGGATGAGCCCACTTCTGGAGTTGATCCATATTCCAGGCGATCTATCTGGGATCTTCTGCTGAAGTATCGCTCAGGTAACAGGTTGGAGGGTGGAAATAGTTTTAGGTTTGTTTAAAAAGCCCTGTCATAGATGCAGCATGTGCCTGGTGTAAACTGTTACGAGTAGTGTGATATGAATAGAAGCAAACAAGTTTCTTTTAACAGGTACCTATGGATGTGGCAAACCTGGGACCTGTCTCTGGTGCAGAGAAAACCCTGCATTAAATGCCAGAAAATAAGCACAGTTTTGAGTTCCAGACAGAGTCCATGCCTTAAGCATCCCTCCTTGTTCCTTCTAGGCAGAACCATCATCCTCTCAACCCATCACATGGATGAGGCAGACATCCTTGGAGACAGAGTGGCCATCATATCCCAAGGGAAACTCTTCTGCTCAGGCTCTCCTGTATTCCTAAAGAACTGCTTTGGGTCTGGCTTCTATCTCACTCTTGTTCGCAAGATGAAAGACACCAGAATTGGAAGGGCTACAGTAAGTACGTAGCTCCCTCCCTGCACATGTAATCTGAAAAGTCCTTACGCATATTCATGCAGTGGACCAAGGTAGAAAGCAGTTAAGGGCTGCTTGAGGCTGTGTACAAAACTGACTTCAAAATGAAGAAAGCAGTGAGAAAATTTGGTGACATGAAAATCTACATGAGTATGTCTAAACTTTTACCAGTCAAGTCGCCTTTGTCCATACACAGGTCTTTCTGATGCTTGCTTTTGCAGTACACTGGTTGTAAACACAGTGTAGTCTAGTCACTAGCTCAGAGCCCAGAAAAGTCTACATTCATCCATAGCTAAATCACCCTTGCATAGCTTGAGAAGCAGGGATCTAGTTTCTTTCTGCTGTTGGTAGTGCTTCCAGTCTTAGTAAAAGCATGATCTGTATACTTGTGGCCACTGCTGATGGCGTTTCCCTGGGTATTTTGTATGCAATTTAGAACTGACAGATATGCTTTGTGCAGGTGGATTTATGTTTTCTGCATTGCTTAATCCAGTCCTCAGATGACTTTCAGTATAATGTGTTCAAGACGCTCCAGATAGGACATATTTTTCACTGACTCAAGCCATTCAAAGGCTGACAATGCTAACATCCTCTTTTGCATGTATCTGAAGCACTTTCATCTTTATCTGTTGCTTGTCCATGCTAGTCGCTTTGTAGCTGTGGATCTCAGTGTTCCTGCTCCTGCTCCAGCTGTGCACGCAGGGACAAAGAAGGAACTCCAGAGCAGGAACTAGATGGTAAGTGGGATGGTTCCGCATTCTAGCATATAGCTATGTCTCCTGTTATGCTGCAGTCTCATCTTACAAATCAACGCTGCTGAGGCCTACTTCTTCAGTACTTGTATCTGATATATGTACTGTATTGTAACATTAATTT
This sequence comes from Charadrius vociferus, assembly GCF_000708025.1. Classification (NCBI taxonomy): domain Eukaryota; kingdom Metazoa; phylum Chordata; class Aves; order Charadriiformes; family Charadriidae; genus Charadrius; species Charadrius vociferus. The sequence goes on along the minus strand of NW_009648332.1, from coordinate 15,495,334 downwards.
TATAAGGTTTCTTTGTGATTTTGCTTACCATTACCCCTTTTTGATGTGTATGTGGTGTCAGGTACAGATGATGAACTGGAAGTTTGTGTGCTTTAGAAATATAGACTGAGTTTTGAACTACTTTTCACCAAATGTGTAATTTCTTAATGGAAGCTGAAACATATCTAGAGCAAAGGAAACTTTATTTCTCAAAAAAAAAAAAAAAAAAAAAAAGTCATTTTGGCTTTTCTACATAGGAGAACTGAAGTAGATGCTCCTGAAGATTTTGTTGTGCTTTATTAACAGACCTGAAATAGTTTCCTGCTACCTATGTCCAGAGCATAATTAACAACATGGCCCAGCCTAGTACAGAATTAACTGAGATGTCTTTGGGTTATGTAATAGAGCAGTCCCCTTTTGTATAGTGCAAACAACAGCTTTTGAAATCATGCTTAGCATGGTTAAATATTCATTCTTTGAACACTGTTTTGACTTTTCACAGGAGATCTGAATGAGCTAGCAGAAGTAATTCACCATCATATCCCAGAAGCAAAATTAATTGAAAGCATTGGTCAGGAACTCATTTACCTTTTGCCCAATAAACACTTTAAACAGCGATCTTATGCCAGTCTCTTCAGAGAACTGGAGGAAACATTGGATGACCTGGGACTCAGCAGTTTTGGAGTTTCAGACACACCACTTGAAGAGGTAACGGAGAGATTGAAATGTCTGCTGATCTCATCATCAGTCCCCAAAATGTTTTTCTGAGACAGTTCCTGTTCTTAAATGTGAAATCTTACTAATTCCTAATATCCCCTTCAAAATCTAGTCGCATATGAGGTGGCACACTCAGAAAGTCTTTGGAATGGGCATAAAGAAAGGATCTAAGCCTTCCGTCATGTTAGCCTTGTGCAGCATGACTCATTAGCCTGAAATCTCTGTCTGCGTGTGTTAGTTTGTTCCTTTCTTTGTTTTCTGAGATATTTCATAAGAGACCTCTGATTGTGTAATAAGCAGGAGTACTGAAAAGGTGTCTAATTTTCTTTTTCTGTTACATTAAAGGATGATGTATCGTGTTCCAGAGGTCAGGTTATTGGACCTGTTTTATTCCTAACTGTGAAATGTATTTATGTCTGGCAGGTTTTCCTAAAGGTCACAGCAGAAGCTGACCCTGGAATGCAAAAAGCAGGTATAGATCCTTGAATCAGTATTTGATAAACTTTTCTTGGGACTGCTCTGTATTCTGACCACCAAGTAAAGAAGAGCCTCAGAACTTTCAGTCTTTGTATGGTGTTCTTGCCAAAATAAATTTGGTCAGCAAATATCTGTTTTTAGGGCCTGACATGATATCTGAGAAACAAGATGAAGTCAGCAGAAAGACTTTTATTTAGATTGGATGAGGTTCTTAACTATGTAAATAAAAGTGGAGTGTCAAGCCCCCAGATGTCAATGGTTTTAGGAGTTTTATAAAAAGTATTTTGCTGACCATTAGTCCATAAGCGACATACATGATTAACTCGTTCATCCTGCTGAGTAAGAGGAGTGTTAACATATATGATGCCACTAGATACAGCCACAGAGCAACAGTTGTAATTAAAGCAAGTTGGTGATGTGATATATACAGTTGGTAAAATCTGGAGCTCATTAAAATGTTTGTGCTACCTTGAGGTATGGAGGATAAAGTGTCTTCTCTGCCCCTTTTCTTCTTAAACTAGGAGACACTCAAGAAAATGGTTCTACTCTTGACAAAACTACTGAGAACAAACCAGCTGAACAAACTGCACTGAAAACTAATGACACTTCTCGAATGCCAGTAGGCATAGCAGGAGATCAAAATGAAGGCAAAGGGTCGCGACAGTATAAAGGTTTTCAGCTTATACATCAGCAGATCAAAGCACTGCTCATCAAACGGTTTCACCATGCCTCCCGCAGCCACAAGGACTTCCTAGCCCAGGTATTGACTTATTTTTCTGTTCTTGTTTAATCCTGTCTTTCCCAACAATGTCTCTGTGCAAAGCAACAGAGGTGCTGCAAATGGCTAACAGTGTCCCTAACTGTTTTGAATCCAACTCTTCTGCCTCTTATTCTATTTCTTTCTGCCTAGAGTCTATCACCCACACCAAGTTCATGATTCAGTCACTACTAGCCCAGCATTTTATTTTTAACATAATAAAGTTCTGTGACAAACAGAATCTTAACTGAAAGCATTGGAAATTAAATTGTTGGTATTCAGGAGTTAAACCAGATCTGATCTGTGTGCTCCTTCTGTCCCTCTTTTATTTATATATATATTATGAGGTATGTACAGTGTCCGTCTACAACATATATTTAATAACCTAGTGTGATGTTTTCATGTTCCCTGCAGATTGTTCTCCCTGCTAGTTTTGTGTTGCTGTCTTTAATACTTACAGTCATTATTCCTCCGTTTGGAGAATATCCCGCCTTAACCTTACACCCTTGGATCTATGGACAACAGTTTACTTTCTTCAGGTAAGAGGAATTCACTGAGTAAACTACATCTGTCATATATACACCCTTTTCTCCCTAGAGTTTAGGGTCATGGGGCCCTGTCTTACTGGGTTTTTCTCGCTCTATGTGGTATAAAAAAGGATTCACTCCACTGGAATCAGCAGATTTAAAATAGCATGAAATTGGTGCAAGTGGAGAATACAGCTGCTAGTATGTCTAATCAATACCAATATCAAATATCTTGCTGTCTTTGGTACTCTCTTCTTCCTACCTGAACTCATGACCTCAACACTTACAAAGTTCATATACTGCCTAACAGGAGATCCAGGACAGTAAGAAATCTCACTGTGTCTGATATGCCATTGAACTACCCCTATATTCATAATCTTGGCGAAAAAATGAGATTCAAGCCTATCTGCTGACCTGTAGTAGATTTATTTATAGTTATTACAGTATTTGGGCAAAGTTATGGAAACAAGATGAAAGCAGAGACTCAAGTTTTATTAATGTTGCTGCTTAGCAGTTTCTCCCCACACAGTAGCCTTTGGTTGGGTCTGAATTTTTTTTTTTTTTTTGGTCTACTAGCACTTTGTCTCCTTTCATTCTTCATAGAAGCTTCAGTTCTGTTCTCTCCCAGTCACTGCACAATTCCTCTGTCTGTCCTGAACACTTCCTTCACCTTGACTTCCACGTATTCCAAAGCTGAACTTTCACCAAGTCAAAACATGTGCCGTGCAGAGGAAATTTAGAAACAATGTTCAAGTCCTAGACTAGCTCACAACTAGCAGAAAGCAGCAAAACTGAAGGCAATAATTTTGAATAATTTTCCTTGTGTTTCATACTGAAAATTCATAAGAAACTTTAATTTACACGTGGTAGCGTATGGAGCAGAGTTTGATATTCATACTTGTATAATACTTGGCACTAGCAATATTCTGTAGTCCAATGTTAGTAAGTTGTTAGTTGCAAACACTTCACTATTTAACAGCATTGTCTCTTTGGCTTCAGCAAATGAAAATGCAGAATATGTTTTTCATCTTCTGATTACTAAGTGTGACAGGGCTGAGAGGGTTGAAATGTGGATTCAAGCCCTTTTGGAGAATGTTCCTATAGGACTATGTCAGAAGCCATGCTTTAATATTGGGAGAAAAGAATCATTGCTTTAGCCTGTTAATCATCTTGGAAGATTCTGGATTTTTGCATAAATAAATAAATTAATTGAATTATCAGCATTTGGAGGCAGGCAGTTGGGTCTGCCATATGACTGTCCTTCACCAGTTGCTATGTGTACTCCAGTACAATACTTCGAAAAAAATTTTCATAGAGAAAGTCCTATCTTATTTCCTTAGCAATGAGCGTCCTGGCAGTGAGCAGATGGTCTCCCTGACTGATGCTTTCTTGAATAAACCAGGATTTGGAAATCGCTGCATGAAGAATCAGCCTCTTCCGTAAGTTGCAAGCTAATCTCTCTTGAACGAGATTCTAGCATGGTATTACTAGTGGAACTTGAGTAGTGAAACAAGAATTAATTGGCTTGACTTTTCACTAGAGGCAATGCTTCAGATATATTGTTGGAAATAATTTCTCATATCAGGTCAAAAGTAACAAAGAGCAATGCCGCTGGATTAAGAATGATTCACAGTGCTCAATGTGACTAGCTGGAAGCCCGCTCATGTAGCCCTCTACTGAGAATTATGCAACCTTGAATTGTATGTCAGTAGGCCAGTGGGCTCAGACCCAAATCTTCAGAGCTTCCCTGGCACTTGCCACGTGTGAGTCCCCTCAGATTCCTCCTGTTCCCAGTGGTGTGTTTGGAAGCAATAGCTTCAGCAATTGCTGGGATTGTGAAGTAGCAATAGGACAGCCTCTATGAATTGAAGCTATTCTTAGTCTGGAAGACAACATTAGTAGGGCTCTTACTTTAACATTTGTTGTCCTACCCTCTTACCCTGACTGTGGGTCCTGCTTTGAACACATTTGTCACTGGCATGCTATGCTTTGCCATTTGTTTCTTTTCTCCTGCCTCTCTCCCAGTCATGATATCCAGCAATTTGATTCTTCTGGTTGTTGTCTCCTCTCTCTTTCCTTTCCTCTCCTCTCCTCTGTGTGGTACAGCAGGAGCAAAGAGGAAACGTTAAAAAATAAAAAGAGAAAAGATATTTCTGGAGCAAGGAAAAGGATAGTTTCTTCACAAAAGATATGTCTGCTGCAGATTTCATATATACTAATGGGTTAAACGCAGTTCCCTTTTTCCTTCAGTGTCCTATCCACAAGGTGAGGACAGTAAACTTGGCAGAGATGTGGGGGGAGATGATATTGATTCATTTTTACCAAATATTCTAAAATGTTCTTATTATTCATAACTCGCAGGATAAGGGCTGAGAGGAGAATGTCTGCTGAGAGCATTGTGATTTTGTGGATTTGTGAGCGCAAATTTTTGTGGATATCTCTCAACAGCTTAAAGCATCTGTTCCTCTACACAGGAACTACCCATGCAATGATATGCCAACTGCCTGGAACACACCTGCTGTTCAGCCTAACCTAAGCAGCCTCCTGCTGAGCCAGAAGTGGAGCCCTGAGAATCCTTCACCTTCCTGCAAGTGCAGTACTCACAAGAAACTCACTATGCTGCCAGAATGCCCTGCAGGTGCAGGAGGCCTCCCGCCACCGCAGGTAGTGTCCCTGTAACACAAATCTTTGTGGAAAAGTTTCAGGGCAAGTGCTGGAAAGGGACTAGTGTGTAAGCATCCTGACATGCCAATATACATTGAAGGAATTAAGTTCACTTTTTTAAGGGAGCAGGAATTGCTGGAATCTGGAAATCGGTTTTCAGAGGAAAAGCTTGTACACTTAAATGAAATTTGATTACTGTTTTCATCCAAATTGCAAACTCTTCATAAAGAAGAAAATCACAAAAAATTAACAATTTATCAAATAATTTAAAATATTTTTTTCTTGCCTCAAAGCACAATTCTATTTAGAAGATTGCCTTTCTTTAAAGAAGGGAAGAGAAGGAGGGAGAAAGAAGAAAGGAAGAAACAAAAAATGTCATGATCTTGAAAATCATGGCGTCGGGTCATGTCATGAAAACTGGAAAAATTAATATTGAGTCAACCCCAAATAATTATTTTTTTACGTGTCTTTTGGTTCCATTCCTTGAAAGAAAGTTCTAAGCTAGCAAAATGAATGTTTGTATGCATGTGCATGAAGATGAGTAATAACCGCTGATGCTGTATGGAGAAGAGATGAGAGCTACATTCCTACCTCTTCCTATCAATGAGTAATCTTAGTAGTGCCCTTTATAAAATGTTCTTGCTCATTTGAAGAGCAAAGGAAAATTATAGTCTGTTAGTGTTTACATTTTCTAAATGTTTTTCTAACAAGTTAAAGAAAACAGAATTACAGCCATTCTCAGGGGAATAGCTCACTAACTTAATGTCTCACCATGCACAACGTTCAACTTTAATATTGTTGTTTGCCAGGCTGCACACATTAGCCAAATGACTGAAATAGTTCTAGTTTTAACACTAATGTTAAATCAAATAATCAATTTCTGAATCCAAATCCATGACACGATGTCTTAAAAATACTGATTCAGCTTGGTTTCTCTGTCGTTATTCACAAAACAACAAAGCAAATTTGTTTTAAATATCTGTAGAATTCCTGTATGTGAAACGAAAAAAGAAATTAATAAAGAGGTTATATTCTGACCTGATTCATAACATCCCAAGTTATTTCTGATTTCGAAGTAATCCCTGTCCAAGGGACAGCCAAAGTTGAATTTTGCTAATTGCATGCTAGTGTATGAGAGGAAAATTTAGTCTAAAACTTCAAATCCAAGTAGGATGCAAAATTATTTTTTTTTGTTTGTGGGGATTCTAGTCCTCTAAGGGAAATGTATTTATTGTAATATTATCCTGATAATTTCGCAGGATATGATAATTTTGTATAACTTGTCAGGAAGAAACAATTCACATTTGAGTCTCCAGGGAAGCAACAGTATGTAAATAATTGTGATGCCTGAGCACAGAGAGCTTATTTAATGAAGGCACTATGAGGATGCTACCTCTGAATTGCCTAGAATCAGCTAGATATCTGTAATGTAACTTCTGTGTCACCTGGTACTGCCTCTCTGTGGGCAAATGTAGGAACTTCCAGAAAGTCCATTAGACTTACTCTCTAGGTCATTACTAGGTCGTTTCAGGTTGCAAGCTTTGCCCTCTGAAACTGCCTAGGAACCTTTTTAAGTATATTCTACCTTGGGATAAACTCAGCAAGTTTCAGGTCTTGCGTTTCACAGCAAACCCTGTATGTGCAGAAGACTCACAAAGGTGTCATGTGGCATCATTTTCATTACAAAAAAAGAGTAATTTTCATTCAAATAATCTAACGTGCTAGTGTAGGTGAAGTTTTCCTATTAATTTTTACTTCTACTTGCTAAATCATAGGAAACCTGATCTTCACTGGGACCTCAATTTATTTGAAAAGCTCTGTCTTTCACAGTGGAAAAAAAAGCCTCGAGCAACCCTGGCCTTTGCTGCAAATAACTCAGGTCAAGTTTCAGAGTGAAGTGCAATTGTTTTGTGTCAGGCATAGCAAACTTCTGTGATTTGATGCTTTCTTCTGAAATCTTAGTAAAGTAAGGATGTTTAGGCTAGAAAATGAGTGACCCACACTCATTTCAGTGATACTATGAACCTGAGCAATTCCTCTGAACCAAAGCTACTTTTGCTCTTTTCCTGACAAACACTTGCTCAATAGCTTTAGAAATTGTAAACTTTAGTGCAATTGATTAGCTTTTCTTTTCTTTCCAGAGAGTGCAGCACAGCACAGAAATTCTTCAAGATCTGACACACAGAAATATTTCAGATTTTCTGGTGAAAACATATCCCACTTTGATAAAAGGGAGGTAGGGATGAATCCTTCTTTGTTTTTCATATGCGGTATTTTGTATCTGGCCATGAAATTCTCATTTAACAGTAACACATCACCTGATGTGCTACAGTATTGCGTAGACATGAGCATCATGTCCATATTAGGGATGTAAGAATAGGAGATGCTCATTTTAGGGGAGTTAAATGATGCTAATTACACCTATTTGTATAATTGGATACTCATTTATAGGCAGAGCTAAGTTTCAATGTTGATGGAATGCCGTGTTAATGGTGAGAAAACCAGTGAGTCTGCACAGCATGGTGAACTGCCTTGCAGAGATTCCAGTTTGTGTCCCTGAAGAACTGTAGCCACAGCAGCATGACCATTTGCCTCAGTTAATTATCACTTGCTTCCCAGAAGTCCTACAAAGCCAAAGGACAATGTTACATCTATCCTACTGATAGCTCCTCAGCTTGCATGAGTGTCATGCACGGTAATTATCTGTGCAGTGTCCATGGCCTATTATTTCTGATTCAGGCCTTGCTACCTTTTCAATTCCCAGCAGAGTTATTGAATTCCCATTGTATTAGGTGTGTGCTGGCTGCCTTTGACTGATTCCTCTTAGCACATGTCATAATTGCTTTAGATACATCTTTTAAAATCAATTAACTATGGATTTAGGATAGAGCCAGTATGTGTCACTTTAGAAATCTTGCATATCTCTGTATGAGCTGGAGGTTAATCATGCCAGAAAACAAAATAAAACAAAAAAAAACCAAAAAGCCACTGCAGGGAACACCAAAAGTCCTGACAACACCACAACTCAAAGTAATCAGCAGAATTAGAAAAGAAAGCGAATAAAACAAAACAACAACAAAATAACCCAAACAACAAAAAACCCCACCCCGAACAAACAAAAAAGCTGTCTAGGGAAAACTGGGGATCTGCAAAGTATGGGAATTCGTCTCTACTTTCCATTTAGGCCTGACAATACCATTGACTTTGATTCAGTGCATTAAGAGAGGATTCTCTTTGTCTGTTTCAGCTTGAAGAGCAAATACTGGGTCAATGAGCAAAGGTAAGAAACCAATTTGCAGATTATGGTGGTAAATAAAGGAACAATGAATTTCTGTTTATCTATAGAGCCTCACAATGTTTCTCTGAATTGACAAGGGGAATTGCGGCAGATACTATAGAACAAAGAGGTGGCTTCAGTGGGAAATAGGTTGGGGCTCAACAAGGGTTTTGTAAAGAAAAGGGGTTATATTTGTTTGGACTGCCCCCACAAGGGTGAAGGCCAGAGGCACACAATGGATCTATCACAGTTTTATTATCTAGAAGAGTCAAACTAATGGGATCTGAGTGATGGAAAGTTACAATACAATAGTTCACTCCATTGTGATAGTGCTCTGACACAGCTCTTTCAAACTGCGGCAGAAAAGTATGAACCCTTCAAAAAAAAGACCTGGGCAAGGTGAAACCTGGACACCAGCTCATCAAATACAGAAGTAACAACCACAACTCCTCATCCCCGCTCTAAACATGTGCAGTAGTTAAAAAACAGATTCCACTAGTGCTCCATGCTTACATAGAGGCATCAGCTAACCCCAGTGTGATGTCTACTCTGCAGATACTAAGCTTAGAAAGATGACTGATTAGCCTGAAGAACATACTTACTTAGTTTTTCATCAGCAGTAGGAATTCACTTCAAAGGTAGTAGCTGGATGGCTGGCTTCCTTCATGGAATATCTGCTTGTTCCTGTGCAAACATTGCTTTCTATGGGATTATACTTTGGTTCATCTCATGCAATAGTATTTATCATTATGGAGTATTGGCTGGCACCAGCATTGGTGAATACCTGCTCCTCTCAGGGCAACTGAAATTTGAACTAAGGTCCATGCTGTCCTCGGTCCTCCATGCTGTTCAAACAGTTATATGTCAGCTATCTTGATTTAAAGATTTTGCATTGCAGAAATAACTGTTTTCTCCAAATCTTCTATCTAAATAATAATTTTCTCAGGATCCTGGTATGAACCCCTCAGAAACTGATAGAACTTCTATTATTTGTAACCCCTATGAAGACCTAATACAACTTGTTAAAAAAAGAATGGAGATTGTTATACATTAGTTAAATGATGTATAGAAATCAAACTTACATTAAGTGGATTTTTAGTATTTCCATCAATGTACAGAGTTTTGGGTCTGTACTACAAGTGACTGATGATACTGTTCTCTTTGTTAGATATGGAGGAATTTCTATAGGAGGAAGGCTCCCAGTCCTTCATGTTTCTGGAGATCAAGTTGTCAATTTTTTAAGTGATCTTGGCCGAATGATGAATGTGACAGGAGTAAGCAAGATTTTTATGATTTTTTTGTCCCTTTACTAAACAATTGTTATGAAGCTGAAAACATGCAGTATCAGATTTCATCCAGACAGATGATCTTTAGCCTTTTCTTTTTTATTTTAGGGACAAAGTTCACTGGCTGCTGCTAAAGAAATTTCTAATTTTCTTAAATACATGGAAACTGAAGATAATATTAAGGTATTTGCTGGAAGTAGTCTGCTAACTCACAGTCTTTCTTGACACAGACTTCAAATTGTGAGAATATTTCTAGTGGCATTCTCGGATCAAGAAGACCTGAAATACTATACTTATAATAACTAATATGGGATACAGTGTTAATGCAGAGTTATTTTTAATGTGAGATTTTTTTTAACCATGTTCTTAGTACTTCTTGCTGTCCTAAATACTTCTGAGTAGGACACATTCTGCTAAATTTTAAAACGTGCTTCTATAAAATCCCTTGACAGTGGTTGTCCAACCCTTTTAAAGGCATAGTATGTGAGCTCCTCCTGCTGGACTGTGCCTAGGAGCAATGAATCCCTGGTGCTGGATTCTTCGCTGCTGACAATGCCCCCCAAAGTAGATAAAAGGCAGCTACGTTTTCTCTTACAACTCAGAGTTATTAGTGAAAGCTTCTTAAATGAATCTGTGCTTTCTGACTCTTTTAGGTGTGGTTTAACAATAAAGGCTGGCATGCTATGGTTAGTTTCCTTAATGTAGCCAATAATGCAATCCTTAGAGCTAACCTGCGGACTGGCCAAGCTGCTGAGGAATATGGGATCACTGCTATAAACCATCCTCTGAATCTCACTAAGGAGCAACTCTCTGAAGTCACTGTGTAAGTCTGCCTGTGCTCTGCTGCTAGCTTTTACCCCTCCCTATCCTGGCAGCATACCACCTCCAGCGTACTCACACTCTGAGGAGAAATACTTCAATTGACAGAATGTTAAGACCTTTTCCTGAAGTTTTGTTCTAATCAAGAATTAGATATACAATCTATTCTTTTCTGTCTCATTATATTCGTATAAGAATTCATTCCCATCCTGTGTAGGAGCTATGGCTATTGGTTGTACATGATTGCCTGTTTCTGCTGATTCCCAGGCACAAAGATTCTGAAGTATTTGTTCATGCTCCAAGGCCAATAGATCTAGTTGTGAAATAACACAGATATCATAATCAAAAAAGGAATTGGAAATTGTCCTTAATTGACTACAAGTAGGCAGTAGTTGACAACCTCCATCTTGGTGCCAAGGAGAGCACACAGGTAGATTTTCAATGGCACGTAGTAGTGTTGGTGTACTGCAGAATCTAAAAGCCATAATTTCCTGAAAAAAGACACCCCTAAGAAGGTATGACTTCCCACTCATGTCTCCTATTAAGTTCAGAAGTCAGTGGAACTGAAAACTTCTGCCTTAGCACAGAGACATGATCTGCTCTTCATCTCGCTGTCTACACCTTGCCTCTTTGAGTCCCTCTTTTCCCAGCTCCCAGAGCACTTCGACTGTTGTGCCTTAATGTCTAGTTTGAGACACACCATACAGGAAAGGCTGTCAAACTGAGAGATATATATAGGAGTTTAACTGTTCCAGAGAATGAAAGCAAGTAAAAAATCAGGCAGTGGTGCCACCAACATCCATATTTGTTAGCTACAGTCCGCAACACTACTTGGGGAAAATAAACTGGCACATTTTGAAATTGGAGAAGTCTTCTACTTACAGAATAACCTTACTACTTCTAGATCTTAAAATTCCCTTCAGATTCCCCAAATGCTAATATAGCGTTGTATTGAGTCCATTCCTTTGCTCACAGTCTGTTCTTGTGCTCTGTTTTAGGTTGACCACTTCAGTGGATGCTGTTGTTGCTATCTGTGTCATTTTTGCTATGTCCTTCATACCAGCTAGTTTTGTTTTATACCTTATTCAAGAACGTGTAACAAAAGCCAAGCATCTACAGTTTGTCAGTGGTGTGAGCCCTGTGACCTACTGGCTAACCAACTTCATGTGGGACATAGTGAGTAACTGCTGTTATTTCATGGCCTGCAATAATTCCTGGGTTTGCATGAACTGGGGACTAATCTGTGAATTGAGGGAAGTTGATTCTGAGCATTGCAAAGAATTCATTTTTTTAAGTGTTTCTCAGAGAGCACGCTAAGGATCTGACCTCCTAACTACAGATGTAGAAATTGTAAAGTGCACAGCTCATTATTCAACTAATGAAGCTGAACTTACTGTAATCTTAGGGTTTCTAGTCCTTACAACTAAAAGTATAATAAAGTACAACTTACCATAGCAGGGGAAAGACCAGTTGCCTGATGCTAGTCACTCCTGCCCTCTAGAAGAACCATAACGTGTTTCAAGATATTCAAGAAATCTAAGTGGGAGATTCACAGGCTGCTAGAACAGTAGCTAGAGGCCAGACAAAATACTCCAGAGTGTCTAAGATGACATAGATGTATTTGTTTAGATCACTGAATCATCTTCACTGTGTTGTTCCAAAAGGATTTAGACCACAGGCCCAGACTTGCTTAGACAGGGCTCTCTTTACCCCGCAGGCCACTTTGTCACAAATGAGCAAATTCTTTGCCTGCACAGCAAGGGGTTTGTTTTCTAGACATGCTTTCTCAGCAAGGAGTGGCCAAGGGCTTATGCAATAAGAAAAGCATGAACATGGAATTGAAAAATTAAAAAGAAAAAAAAAACTTGAAATAATTGAAAAGCCCAAAGCTCTAGAAGCTTTGGAAGGTGCTCTTTCAGGAGAAGGTAAAGCAAGCAGTAATTTAGTAAATGCAGGAAAAGAAGTAGGTCTCTGGGTTCTTGTTTCCTGCTGGTCACAGCAGCCTCCCAGCAGCTTCCTCGAGAGGAATTATGCTTGGCTGTGGCCCTTGACAGCATGATGCAAAGGTATTAATTGGTGTTAGCAGTTCTGTGAAGCTCCACCTTCCATTCTGCATGGGAGCTCTGTGCATTGCAGTAGATTAGCGCTACTAATACTGAGCAGTGAAATTGAGAAGAGCAGTGGCCAAGCATACTCACTTTATCTGCCTCCCAGGAATGTGGCTCAAGTAACCAGCTATTTCCCTCCTACATAGCCTTTACATCACCAGAAATTGCACTTCCCTTGTATACACACGGCCTCTTTCTGTGGGCAGCCTGCCAGCACGACCATGAAATAATTGGCTCCCAAACCATAATCTAAGAAAGAACGATGTATGTTGTATTTTTGATGAACAGTCTGATAAGAGATGTCTCAGAAAAATGTCAAGTGCTACCAGAGACCCATTTGATCCAAAAGCTTGAGTGTGACTAGTCTAGCTCATAAATTCCGGTGTTCCATAATACAAAATCCTTTTGGAATAATGTGTAGGATCTGGATATGTTTGCAGACCTTCTCAGGTCTTACACACTGATCTTCACCCTGTGATGTGGCAGGCGAATTATGCACTGAGTGCTGGAATGGTTGTGGTTATATTCGCTGGATTCAACAAGAAAGCATACACTTCTCCGACTAATCTCCCTGTGCTTGTTGCCTTGCTGCTTCTGTATGGGTGAGTGTTCAAGGTTGTTCCTGCATGTGGGGCCCTGTATTTCCCATGGAAATGATTTCATGTTATTGAGCTTGGTACTTAGTGAAATCCAGCTTTACAGAATAAAACTGAGTGGGTACAATGCAGGTTAGAATGGGATTCTCTCCCTGCTCCGGGATATTTACACACTCCGTCTGGCCACATGCTGTAAAGGAGATTTTTTTTTTGTCAGTGCCTTACATTTTTAAGCATTAAATGTGATCCTTACAGGAAAATTTGTTCAGTTTGCTGCTTTTTGATATGTACCTTGTGTAGGAATTTGGTGGCTGTTCATTTGCCTCATTGACAGCCAATATTAAAATAACTTTCAGCATTTAACCCAAGGGCAAAGAGTACTGAGTCTTCGACACTTCAAATGAGTATTTGTGTTGGCAAAATAGCATTTTATAAGGCTGACTGAAATTCACTTTCTCTCATTTAATTAGTGATCATATTTTTTTATCTATAAAATCATATTCCTGGTAGCCATGAAGCTGATGTAGTCTAGGCAAAATGATTGACCAGATCTATTTCTACAGTTAAAGGAAAAAACTCAGCTTTCATGTTCATTGAATGAAAATCCTGAGAAAATGCAAAGCATGATCCTCATTTAATCTCTGTAAAATACCCAATGTTAAAAAAATGCTGTCAGAATGTTAATTTGTTTTAATTTTCATAATATCTTTTTAAAGTGCAACAGTATTATCTTTAATGAGTTGTCTGTGGCTCTACATATTTTTTTAAATACAGTAATTCACAGCTGGGTGAATGGGCATTTAAAATGGCTTTGCGTATTTTAAAGCACCTATCAAGATGAAATTTTCAGAAAAAAATATAATCACATGGCATTCACTTCAATAATAATTTCATAATTTGATACTCAAAATAAAAAGCAGAAAGGAAGGTAAATTCATAGAGTCATATATTAGCCCTTGAGTCCAGCTGCAGTCATAACAGGAAACTTAGGATGATTCGGACCACGTGTGTATTGTCCTGTTAAGCAATTCAGGTTGTTATTACTGAATTCTTCCTAGTCACACTGACCGTTGCTAAGCATTGTAAGTTTATTCTAGAGGAATACTACTTTTGTGCTGCTGCATGTGCATTAGCTATGTCCCAGAAATTGTGGCACAGGAAGCTCCAAATCAGGAGTTAAAAAACAATGGTAGAAGATTCAGAAAACGATATCAAAATTTACAGAGTTTCTGATTTCTTTGGACAGTTTTGAAAGCTGAGGAGTATCTAGCAAAGCAGTACATTGTATTTGCTTTATCTAACACTTCTTTGTTTCTCCCTCCTAGTGTACAATCCAGTAAGATGTGCAAGGACACCTGGGGTGATAACAACCCTGCTAGCATTAAGTTTTCTCAGTTGTAGCAGTTTCTATGGCCCTGCATTTTAACAGCAAAAAAAAAAAAAAAAAAAGACTAAGCAGAAAAAGCTTTTTATCTAGTAACCAGGAAAAGAATGCTGTAGTAGCATCTCTGGTTACTTACACCATTTCATTATACTTAGGATGAGAAGAAAGCTGAACTTTGTGTTTTCATTAGAACAACTGACATGAGAATACTGAGAATCTGTTATCATAGTTTTTCTATCTTTTGCATGCAGATGGGCAATAATTCCCATGATGTACCCTGCTGCTTCTTTCTTCAGTGTCCCTAGCACTGCTTATGTTGCATTGTCTTGTATTAATCTCTTTGTGGGGATCAACAGCAGTGCCATTACATTCATCCTGGAGTTATTTGAAAATAACCCGGTAAGTAATGTCTTTGTTGACACCTGCTTTTGAAGAGCTGTGCAAAGGGTGCCCAAGCATAACCATCTCTAACAGTAACTGTCTTTCTCTACCTCGCCATTTTTTCTGACAGTACATAAATGGGGAATTTGCCAAGTAACTGCAGGGACAGGTGAGCAGAATAAGCCAGAGAAGCAAGGGCAATTGATTTCTTGGGCTACACACACAAGGAATGACATTGAGTGGTTTTTATCCCTATGAGCAAACTTCTTTCACAGTTGAAGAGGAGGGGACATGGCACTTTGTGCTTGCTTCTGCAGCTTGGATTGTACACGAAGAGGTAGATGGTAGAAAATCAGCGTCACCACTAAGTAAGGGAAGACACCTACTCCTGCTAGTCATTGTGTTAAAGGAGATGTTCTGCTTATAACAGCATTTTGAGAATTTCCCAAAAATGGTTTAACAGCACCAGGAAAGTGACAGAAAGTACAAGAATAGACAGAGTAGACAGTGAGTGCCAAAATTAGTTCTTAGAAAGGCTAAGAGATGTTTATAAAACACTGTTGGCTTGTGTGTACTACTACTACCACCTCTACAGCTGCTGATACTCTGGCTGTTGAGACTAACACCCTTTCTACATCTAACAGCAATCCAATTAGCTATCATTACTGATAGTGCGTTTTCAAACACCATGTGCTGATCAAGCATTGTTGTTTGCTGGGAAGGAGGAATAGATCTTGGTTCATTTCATGGTTTCAAGGGCCAACTTTGCAATACCTTACGTCCCTGGTATTCCTACATTCTCAGCCATGCTTCTTGGCAGCACAGGGTTCAATCTAGTGCCATTCAGTCTGTGGAACAGCAGGCCGGTATTGTTATCTTTGAGAATATGTTCCTGTTGTAGATACTGTGTCTCCAGAGGGAAAATTGCCCTTCTCTCAATTCAGTGTTGGTGCAGTTAGACTGCTACTGGCACTTACACTGTTTTGGGTATCTCCACATTGCACCAAAGTCTACTGTGTAGTTATGCCCAGGCAGTAGTACTTTTCGATGTTGTGGCAGTCCTGATTATGGAAACATTCCAGCTATAAAGGTTGATGTTTTAACAGAAAAATACCACTTTTTCTTGTTGCTCACAGTTGGTGTTTTTAATAGCTGACACCAGAATTACATGTTATCTCTGCTACACAGAAAAATACTTCATATACAAAGATTAATTTCTTTGCCCATTGACAGTTTTTCACAAGCACCTTGCCTGGTGCAGTGTATGCCAGCATTCTGCTGTGCTGTGTTCTAGGTTGCAGATGCTTTGGGTGTAACTCAATAAATACTGTTTTCTCTGTTGTAAGAACACAGAACATCCAGTTTCTCTGACATGACAAAGAACTTTTTGCTCATGTTGCTATGTTTTCTTAAAGAAGTCTGGTTTCAACTGCTTGTTATGTTGTTTCTGTTTCTTATAGTCTTTGCTGAAGTTTAATAAAATATTGAAAAACGTGCTGATTGTCTTCCCACATTTTTGCCTGGGCCGTGGACTCATTGACTTGGCCATGAACCAAGCTGTGACTGAAGTATATGCCAGGTTTGGTAAGTAAGAGCCAACAAGCAACAAGTTATATCAGTGGCACATGTCCTGACCTTGGATGAGATGGTTGGAAGTTTTAACTTGGAAAATTAGTGGCTGTTTCTTCCCTTTCACATCGTCAGGTGGATGACGAGTATGAAAGTTCAACCTCTCTGAACAAGATACAGCTACTGATACAGCTGCCAGAACTTTATGGCCCAACCAGTAGCCTGTATTGGAAATGAACCCATTTGTTCAGTGTCAGATTCTGATGTCTTTTTACCATTTGTTCTGAAGTCCTTAGATCATTACAGTAAGATATATTGTTGCATTTCATTTTAATACTTTGGGGGCCCTCATGTTAATGCTTAAGTGGATGCTGTTCTTCAAATATATCCTCTTGTCAAATGGCAGTCTGATATCAGACAACTTCTTATTAAAAGAACAGTCATATAGCAGCACTGATCTGTTTTTATTCAGAAAATGTATGTGTTTCACATAATCCATGCAGATTTCATGGTATGATATCCAAAGTAGTGCATATTCAGAGAGCTTATATTCTTTTTTGCTCCTATGCAGCAGCTGAGGTTGGAGTGTATTTTCTTAAGAATCTTTATAAGACACTGGAAAATGGAAACATTGCCTGATCATGATCAAAAATGAAGTATGGATTTTAATCCTAAACCATTATCATTACACGTTTTGTTCCGAGGAGCAGTGTTTTGTTTCAGCAGTATTTCACCTTGCTTTTCTGGTGCTCTTTCTCCAAAGGTGAGGAGCATGTTTCTGATCCTTTTCAATGGGACTTTGTTGGAAAGAACCTGGTTGCCATGGCTGTTCAAGGGTTTGCATTCTTCGTTCTGAATCTCCTGATGCAACACCGTTTGTTCACCACAAGATGGTATGTCCGGAAGCTTGTATTAATATTCCTTTATTAACAGGGTCGGTGACTTTGTTATTCTCAGTGTCCCCCTTTTTTCTTTTTCTCTGAAGTTTTCATCTTTTTTTTTCTGTTTACTTACCTGTTTTCATCTTAATTTGTTGATATCCTGGTTCAAGAAAGGATTTACAAATGTGCATTATCTTAACAAGATTTAAGAATGTGTTATTAAAGAAACAACTTTTCTCAAATTGAGACTTTAATGTAGGATTTTTTTTTAGATTAACACACTGCAATAGTGAGATTGTAAAACTACTTAGAAAGTTTGTAGTGTCATAAGTACTGGCATGAGGTACTAGCCTGACATTCCAAGACAGGAATTCTAGTCCATTGCACAGGACAGTTGCAGCCTGGACACTATGCAAGCTTCCCTCTCTGCTAGATAACTGTGCCTCTACCTGAATGAAAGCAGCTACGTGCCAGGTGCAAATGGGTCATCCACTCCTGTTCGAGATTGCCAACAAGAGTACTAATTGGTACAATTATGAAAATATTCTCTTATAGGGAGGTTTACCCAAAAGATCTGTAGAAGGACTACCATTAGCTGCAGAGGAGCAGTGAAATAGCAAAAGCTGTGCCTGATGGGAAGGTTATGTCATATCAGTGACTGACAAGCCATGCTCTTTTGAGCAAGCCATTTCCTCCCTTTTTAGTTTTTAGAAATTAACTTTCAAAGGTCAGGGATTCTCCCAACAGCGGGAATGCTCCAGCCAATGTCACAATATGAAGTTACAATCCCACTGCTTCCACCAGTCACATTTTTGGCAATTGATTAACCATTGTTTCACACTGTTATTCTAACTGCACCCAGGGCATCTCATCGTTTCTGCACTCAATCTCTTGGGTTCTTCCAGGTTTGCTGAGAATGCCATGTCACCTATTATTGGTGAAGATGAGGATGTTGCAGAAGAAAGAAAAAGAATTATGAGTGGAGGGAACAAAACACATATCTTAGAATTACAAGAACTGACCAAGGTAATATTTTGAGATGAATGAAATAAATTAGTCTAGCATAAATTTATTCTTTCAGAATGTATTTCAGCTGTGGATTCAGATGGTATTGTTTTCAAAATCAATCTTGTGCCTTAGAAAATAATAAACTTTTTAGAAGTCAAGGCTTGACATATTATTTGGCTATTACATTTGATTAGAAATCAAAGCCTAGGGAAGTCCAGCAAGGACAGTGCCACCCTCCCTGCTTAAGGTTTTGGGGTTTTTTTTACCTCACGTCATCCAACATGACTGTTAAATCTATTGAACGTCCATTTCTACTACTCGTCTTTTCTTCTACAATTCTGTTTTTTCCATAGGTGAGTTTCAATTTCAGGTTAACCATTTGGTTGCTTCGACATTGAGGGCTGTAGTTATTGCTAATTTATCTTCTTTCCAGACATTGAAGGCATCTGAATTATGCTGCCAAAAATGCATGCAAGCTTGAGCTATAGAAATACAAAGATTGCACACGTTGCTGGGACCTCATGAATAGAGAACTGGAGTATCATTCTTGAGACTATCTTGCTGTGTTGTTCCACTTTGGTTAGATATGTCAGAGATACTTTGTCCCATCAGGTCTGTCTCCTAGTGCTAAAGATATGAAGTAAAATGCTGTATGTGGAAAAAATGGTATTTTTAGGGGTCACTACAAATTTATTTAATATAACTAAATGTCTGACTTTGTAGAATGCTTACTCTTTCTTTTTAATTTTGTCTTGGTTCTAAAGTTGCCTCATCCCAATAGCATTAAGCTTAAAAATTCAGAAGACTTCCTTTGCTGTAGACGTCTTGAAATAAGATATTTTTTTTCTGTCAATTTAGATTTATGCAGGTAGGCACAAGCCTGCAGTGGACAGACTCTGTGTTGGCATCCGTCCCGGAGAGGTAGGTGGTTCAATAACACTAGATTGCATTCCATGGATCAGTTCAGATTTCATGCCCCTGCTGATTTGCAAGTTGGAAATACTAACGAATGTGATACATTTTGTTATTTAGTGCTTTGGTCTTTTGGGAGTGAATGGCGCTGGCAAAACAACAACATTCAAAATGCTGACTGGAGACACTGACGTGACATCTGGAGATGCTGTAGTGGCTGGCAATAGGTAAATACCTTAAAAAAACCAACCCTGTGACAGTCCATTTATCGGGGTAGAACTGCGCAGATTATATTCTGAATGACCCAGCAGCTCTTCTCCAGTTTTAGGGCACTGAGAGACACCACAGCTAACACACACTGGCATTTGGTACTTTTAACACTCAGTTGTAAAATCTGTGGGTAAGTTACAGTAACGCTAACAGTGGGACAAGGCAATCGGGTCTACTGACAAGAGCTTGAAGACATAAGATAAACATACAAATACTTAGAGGGAGGGTGCCAGGGGGATGGGAACAGTCTTTTTTCAGTGGTCCCCAGTGATAGGATGAGGGGTAACAGACACAAATTTGGATATAGGAAGTTCCATCTTAACATGAGAAGGAATTTCTTTACTTTGAGGGTAGTGGAGCACTGGAACAGGCTGCCCAGAGACGTTGTGGAGTCTCCCACTCTGGAGACATTCAAAACCCGCCTTGATGCCGTCCTGTGCAACCTGCTGTAGGGGACCCTGCTCTGACAGGGGGGTTGGACTAGATGATCTCCAGAGGTCCCTTCCAACCCTGACCATTCTGTGATTCTGTGTGATTCTGTGATAAGCAGTCCAACAGGGTACTTTGATCTGAGCTTTGGGACTTTTCTCTGGGTGTTTCTAGCATCTTTGTTTACACAGTGCTGGCATAACGTCATAAATTAATACAGCGTGATCTGGTACGTTAGTTTAATTCCAGGCTGTGTGTCTTCCTTTGTTGGGTGTAGTTGGGATTTCATTCTTTGTCCATTGATGTGATTTGAACAATAGCTATTTTGTTGCAAGGATATGGTCCGGGGCAACCTGCTGTAGGTGACCCTGACTGAACAGGGTAGGTGGACAAGATGACCTCCAGAAGCCTCTTCCAACCTCCACCGTTCTGTGATTCTATACTCCTACTGTTACTACCAACAAAGTATTAGCCTTGTGTCTTGCCTGTCTGTTCCCAGTGACCACACTCTGAGATGAAATTGACTGATTTTTTTTTCCTTCTAGAAATAAACACCATTTGCAAAAAGATATGATCTGAGTGACTGTTCAAAGAATTTCTTGTTAAGTTAGCCTATACTTGAACAGGAAAATGAGTGAGGGGAAATGGGCTTACACTCTTAACCAGGACTGAGCTGACTTAGATGAGTATATATTCTTTGCTCTTCTGTACAGACAGATATTTCAGTAGGATGTTGTATCAGGAAGAATTCATTCTCCTCTTACAAGAGTTGTTGCCCCAGAAAAGAAAGATTTTACTCAAAGTGTCCATCTCTGTCTTAAAGCTAGTACTGTAGACATAAGATTCTGTTCTTTGTTTCTCCAGTATATTGACCCACATTTCTAATGTCCATCAAAACATGGGATACTGCCCTCAGTTTGATGCCATTGATGACCTGCTCACGGGACGAGAACATCTCTACTTATATGCACGCCTGCGGGGAGTTCCAGCAGAGGAAATCAAGAGGGTAAAGCAATCTTGCTTTTGACCTATACATAGTTACAGTGAATATTTGTGATGATTAATTGGGTTCATAAAAGGCCAAGGGCCAGAATTTCCAAAGTGAGGTTACCGTTCTGTGTGTTGTAGTCCTGGGAGTCGTTCCTGTCATTTTGACAGTTAAGTACCAGACTGCACTGTCAACCGGCTTTAACGGTACTTGCAAAACTGTGGCACCAACTGTGGAAGGCTAAAGATCCAATTGCTATCACTCGGAACTGCACTGGTTGATGTTTTGTTCTTGTCTTTAAAGTTGTTTATGTATAAGAAAGAAAACATGAAGAAGATTCCAGAAGAAAATAATTTACATTCTTGCACAGATAGGAAGTCTACAGATGAGGCTGGTTTATGGCTTTCCCTCAAGTAGTTAGAATTACCCTCACCATCATAAAAATTTTTGGACTCCTCTGCTCCGGTTCTAAAATGAATGTGCTAAAACCCAGGGGATTGCCATGTCTCTGCCAGAAGAGGGATGTACCAGCAACCCCATCTGTTATGCATTAGCTGCTGTGTTAAAAACATGGTTGTTTCTCATAGGTTGCTGAATGGGGCATCCAGAAGCTGGGACTTCTTATGTATGCAGACCACCTGGCTGGCACCTACAGTGGTGGCAACAAGCGCAAGCTCTCCACTGCCATTGCACTGATAGGCTGCCCACCACTCGTCTTGCTAGTAAGTGTCATGGTAACATAGCTCTGTGGTAGTTCCATATAACATCTCATAAAACTATACGCTAAAGAGGTACAAGGATGTTTATGACAGTCCTTGCAAGCTCCTTTCTGCCCTCACTGCATTCCCTTCCCTGTAGCTGTGCTGTACACAGACAGCATTATATTCTTACTTGCAGTTTCTTGTACTTGTTTCCTTACTGCTTTGTGCCAATAAGTACATTTCTACCCATTCATTCATATGCTTTTCAAGGTGCACGTGCTTTCTTAAGGCACAGATTTCAGTAGGGAAGCAGCTATATGCTAAGGCCCAAACACACAATTATTTGATTCTAAATAGATTTTCTTATCTACTTCTCTGACTCTGATTGCTTTAATGTTTCCCTTACAGGATGAACCGACTACTGGAATGGACCCTCAGTCGCGCCGCCTCCTGTGGGACTCTATTGTCAGCGTGCTCAGAGATGGGCGAGCTGTGGTTTTAACCTCACACAGGTAAAAGATAGCATTCAGAATCCCAGAGTAGCTGAAGGTCACCTGCTGGCTTTTATCTTAAATATCTGTTCTCTCTTTTGAAAGTATGGAAGAATGTGAAGCCCTCTGTACTCGTTTAGCCATCATGGTAAAAGGTACCTTCAAATGCTTGGGCACAATTCAGCAGCTAAAATACAAGTAAGTAGAATATTTTTATGGTGTTTGTTAATGGGAAAACTTGGTATGTGTGACATGTGCTGTTCTTAATACAGCAATCCAATCTGAAGAGCTGTTGTTTAAACAGACCCATTTCTGAGTGCAACTGTGGTATCCTAGACAATTTGAGCAGACCTCATTTCAACTCCATTATGCTACACAGCACTTCTGCAGGACAAATACAGAACTTCTTACAAAGCTAGATCTTATGCATTATCTTTCAGATACTATTAATATTTTCATAGCTGCTGAAAATTAATTTCCTTCCTGAATAATGAAACCACCTCTTCATCCAATTCCCAAATCCACATGTGCTTCCCAGGTTTGGAGATGGCTACATTGTCACTCTGAAAATCAAAGCTCCAAAGTCTGGGCTGCCTCCAGATCCTACTCCTGCTGAGCAATTCATACGCATGAACTTCCCAGGGAGTTTACAGAGAGAGAAACACTACAACATGCTGCAGTATCAGATTTGCTCCTCCTCTCTGGCTAAGATTTTTCAGTTAATAATCTCCAATAAGGAAAACTTGCATATTGAAGAATATTCTGTGTCTCAAACAACTTTAGATCAGGTGAGTAAAAAATAAAGCATCCAGGAGAGCCTGTCTGGCAAGAATTAGGCAATGCAATGGGGATGTATCCAAACAACTGAAGGACTTAACTGTTCAGAGTAGAGAATTGTCTCACACCTTTTACTCAGGCAAGATTCCCAGACACCTCATCGAGGAGGGTGGATCAGATATGAAATCTGTAACTTAGCTCCCTGTGTAAATAGGTGTCGTTTGAGATCTGGTAAGACAGTATTTCTTAGATGCCAGAATTCACACAACCTATTCCTTCAGGGGGAGCAGTCTGAGCAAGATCAACTATTCAGAATAAGGCGTGCTGGCCTGGGAATAACACTTTATTTTAAATAAGAGATTTGCCCTGTGTTGTGTCAGACATACTGTGATATCTAGTTAAATGTTTATATGTCTCTGTCATGCACTTTTATACAGGAGCAATTAGACACACAAAACCTGAAAGGACCACTGGAACTGTGGGCAACACCCACTTGCTTGATGGTATTAGCCCCATCTGCCTGCTTTCCTAAGTAGCTGGGGGTCCACATGGGCAAAGTTATCTTTGATGGGAATCCTAGAGAGACATTCCAGGCTGCCTTACAGCTTACTAAAATAGTCTTTCTCCTTTTTCCCATCACAACCAAACTCACATTCTGCAAGCCATGCAAACCTTGCTGAACCCATCTCCCGCTTGAGAAAAAATAGGATTTTAGTTGCAAGTAAGTGCATCCAAAGGAAGGAATTTGCAAGGGAGTTTATCAAAATAAAGAAGGAATTAACGATCTCTGCTGATACACAATGTCTCAGTTCAGTTCATGTTTATGGATTCCCCTTTCTGTCTCTTCCCTGCACAGAGGCCAAAAGGATGCAAATGTACAGAGACATTCCACTAACTCGTCTCAGTTGAGGAGATGGTGACATTTTCTGCTTTCCTCACACAGGTTTTTGTGAACTTTGCTAAACAGCAGATGGAGGATGAGGAAATTCCTTTGCATCCCCGTGCAGCTGGAGCCAGCAGAGAAGCAAAGGTGTCCCCTTCTTTGCATCAGCAGGCAGTTGCATAGACCATTTCTACAATCACTAGCGCTTAGACTGAGCACAGTGGAAAGATGTGCCATACCAGAGCAGTAGAAGGGTAAAACAAAGGTTCTCACACTCAGTATTATACTGATTTTTTTGCACCTTTCTAAGCACTGTGCTCACAACAGCAACAGCCCTAGCAACAGCCAACTTCTATTGCTCTACCAGGAACGCTACATGCTGGAAGCGTCAAAGGAAAGGCAGGTCCTTGCTATACGACAAAATCTTCCTCTAACATAAAGTTCATTATAAGATACAAGAAGAGCAGTCTCATTCCTCCTTATTGACATGTAAAGAGCATTAAAGAAGGTTTCTCTATGTGGACCTTTCAGGCTGGTAGGTTTTTCTTGCTTAACTCTTAAGTCAACTGCTACCAGTGAGCAGACAGGCCTCAAGGCAGAGAGCACTGCCCAGCTTAAAGTGGATTCCTGCCATCCTGAGCGCACCAAGGTCAGAACATCAGTGCTGGCTGATGGTGCTAGTGCTGGGAGACTGCTTCACTGTCTCACCAGGCTGCCAGTGAAAACACAGTTGTCTCGACAAGAATGGGAAGAATTAATTCAGATCTCAGACCCAAGCAAGAAATTTGCCTAAAAAAAAAAAAAACAAACAAAAACCAAAAACTTAATGAAAATTATCTCATACTCATACCACATATGTGGAGCTTAGGGACATGATTTAGCGGTGGTTTTGGCAGTGTCAGGTTGATGGTTGAACCTGATGATCGTAAAGGTCCCTTCCAACCTAGATGATTCTATGATTCATCTTCAAGTTTCTTAAATAGAAGCAGAATGTCAAAATGGAGATTAAAAGGAAAGAGTATGTCCAAATCTGCCAAACATTTTGTCTTCTCATGGAGGCCTGGAAAGATATCTTTGTTACTAAACAAGATCAATTTTTTCTTCTTTCCTGTGACTGGACCTTAAGTGGGTGTAAAGTGTGAATAGGGTATATGCTTCCTCTGTGCTCATAAGGAAAATTTCAACCTGCTTGTACTCCACGCTGCACTCAGTGGGAAATCATTTGACATTTAGCTCTTTTTGCTGGTTCACAGTTAAACTACTGGAACGCAACGATTCTGAAAACAAATTCATAATGATATACTGCTTCATTTATCTACCAGATCTAACCATTTCTAAGAAATTTTCTCTAAGCTATGTTACACAAATAAAATCTGGGTCATGTATTTTTGCTTTGTTAGGTTTTTTTCTTCAATTGATGTAGATTATTTTTTTATATAAGGACATTCTTGCTTTTTACTGTACAAAATATTACAAAACTTCAGCAACCAGCTGTAGTCTTCTTCTTTTGTCATAATTATTTCAACTGATTTCAAAATATAGTGTAGAATTTATTGCATATTTCACCCTTACAAATAGTTGCAAAAATCTTTCTATACATCCATTATAGATAAATAAATTAATCATGAAACAAAACAGTATCTACGCATTCTCTTCATATTCTAAAATAGCTTCTTTAAAATGTCATTCGCTAGATTGCAATAGTCTTTTTTTACTAGATTTGCACAAAACCCAACTAAGTCCCACTGAACATCTTGTGAAAAAGAAAACACAGGAAGTCCAAAATGTAGCTGATTTTTCTCCCTGTCTCTGAAAACAGGAAGGGAGCTACCATTCTGAGGACTAGCAGTCACTTCATGTATTTACAAAGTGTTTTAAAAACTGTTCAGAGAACACTGACATAAAATGCTAGGTAAAAGGTCCTTTAGTATCATACAGATTTGTTATATGAAAACAGGCCACTAGCACAGATATAGCATAGATCAGATCTTCTGAACCTTATCCACTAGTATGTAACTTACTAATGAAGAAGACTAAAATGAAACAAAAAAAATATTTACTAGTATGTAACTTACTAATGAAGAAGACTAAAAAGAAATAAACAAAAAAACGTAGGAAGTTACACCCACAAATACTACAAATACTTCTTATTTCATATTCATTTGGCAAATGAGGGGTTAGACCCAAATCCGGTATTTGAGTTATTGCCTATTTCTTTATTCCAGGAACCATTCATATTCTTTGGTAATGTTATTTGTTACAAAGCACCTGCCTCCAGGCAGCACACTCTCTTTTTCAAGTCAAAGGCAGCAGATCATGCAACCATCTTCAGGCCAGCTGGCCGCGCTGGCTGAGCTGAGCTCTCTAGTAGTTAGCTGCTATGTCCTCGTTCCAATGTACTTATGTCTTGCAGAATGCCACTGCTAAATTTGGAGCTGCTTTTCAGCACAGACTTCTCAGTGTCTCTGATCCATCAATCTAAATAGACTAGTACAGGAAAATCTAAGTCAATCAGGTTACAGTGAACTGTAGGGGCTTTTCACTACCAGCTGTGCAATGAAGCCTTAATTTTTGAAGGTGTTTCTGAGCTGAGAATTCTTGAGTGTAAGGAAGTGTAGCTTTCAAGTGCATACAATTTCCTTCAGCAGCAGAGATTCAACATGCACCAAAATCCTTTAAATTAATTCACTTATTTGGCAGGAGGCTCATGAGCTTTTTCTTCTTGAAGTTCTGTGCAATATTCAAATTAAACCTTTTTTCTTACAACAAGAAGGGAATAATTGGCATTCGAAGACTTGGATAATCCTTGAATTCTCGTAGGTAGGTGCAGTGTTTATCCTTTGCCCAGATTGTCATCTGAATGAAGCAAAGCAAGGTGAACAGCCCCACTGGAAGGAAGGGAGAAAAAGATACTTTTCATTATCAGATTAAAAACACACTCTTGTTGCTGACATGACTTCAGGGTGAAGTACCAAAACATTACTCACCTGGAACACACTGAGTCATGATAGTGAAACTGATCCAGGTCCCCACCTGTTTTGGCCAAGGAAATTTAAAATATTTCTGGTGACAGCATTTGCATTTATGTCTCTATTGATCAAAAACAACCTTGTCCTAGTATAGGTAAATAAAAAAGCCAAGGTCAGCCAGATCAATTTCTAGTGTTAATAACCTTTAACCAAAAAACGTGAACAGTGCCTTATTATCACAAACAAAACCTTCATGTTTGCTTCCATGGCTATTATCATGATAAAATTTTAAGCATTACAACATAGTGTCCTTTCTATTTCTCTGCCTAATTTGTATTTGTCATGCCTCCATCAGCGCTAGGAATGGTAACTTTCCATAGTCAGAGGCCAAATGTTGTTCTCATTAACATCTGCTAATCTGCACTGAAGTTAAAACCTGATGCTGTCCTTCTGTGTCAAAGGTGAATTTTACAGAGTTGCACTGGTTTTAACTGCTTTTGAACTGAGTCAGGAGCTTGGCTCCTGGTTAAGGAACATGAAGCAATAAACTGATTCAAGCTTCTAAAGCAGTCACCAGCAACACAAGCAACTGTGTAACTTAAGAAAATGGGGAAGACACCTGGTCCTGTTTCCTTTTTCCTCTACCACAGTGTCTTCTATTCATTTATTTCCCTGTTTTCTCTACCACAATATCTTCTATTTGTTTATCTTCCTGCGTACTGTGATATTCCTGGGCTCTCTATATTATAAATCCACCAGATGCCCCCATCCCCTCATTGCAATACACATTCAGTGGTGATCTCCCTATTCCTGTCTGCAAAATTTGCACTGCTTGAAAGTGTATCTGTCCTGTCCAGCAGCTACACGGAAGCATAGGCCTGGGGTCTGGGCTGTCTGTTTAAGTTTAGCCCTGTAGGTACTGCCTCAAGGGAGGAGAGGAATAACAGACAAGTTCCTGTTTGCAACCTGATTTCATGGGGTTTAGGGGAGGAGGGGAAACGTATTGAGCTGAACTGTTTCAGAAGTTTCTTCTATGTTTAACATTCCCAAAGAAATGAAAATATATCCAGCAAAACTAAAACCCGAACATCTTGTTTGAAAATACATACCTCATATGTATAGTTAGGGCAAGATACAAAGAAAAACAGCCATGTGAAAGGATTCTTTGTTGGATATGGGATCTTACGGGTTTTGGATCCTATAGATTAGAAAACAAATCACAAAATATTCATATTCCTAAATATATTGTTTCCTACAAGGACAATCCAACTCTCCCTACTCCTGTGTCTCACCACTCTCAGAAGGACAAGCAGGATATGGGAAAACAGGGTGATCTTTGGACCCACAAGAAGGAATAGGATAACTGAGGAAATGTTCTGGGCATTAGAAAGTCATCTACATATGCTTTTGATCACAGTCATTCCTGTAAGAAGAGGTACCTCAAGTTTTAGATTTAGAAGTTAAAGGTTTTCTCAGACTGTCACAGAATGGGATTTTAGCAGTCATAGTTGATAGCTGTAAGATGTTTGACTCGTGCCCAAGGAACCCTGGCCTGCGCAGAGACCTTATGCCCCCTGCAGAAGCCAGTGAAATTACTTTCCCTTGCTCACCAAAGCATAGTTTATACTAGGACTGTTTCCTTTTGCATTACCAGTGTAACTAATATAACTGCTCCCCCCAACACAACCTAGCCCCAACCAATAAAAATTACAGTAAGATAAGAAGTGCTGGTCAACAGTCACAGTCTGGTGTTGGATTCCTTGCACTGCCTGATCTCCCCTGGAATCCACTCTTTACAGTGCTGAGCAACCTGTGCCCCCACAGCAGCCAGCTGGTGGGTATCAACGCCCTCCAGGATCAGATCTTTCATGAGGTAGAGGAACTGTAGAAGTACTGAATGTCTGCACAAAAGTGAACAGCAATAATGCAATTTTTACCATTTCTCCGGAGGTCACTGAGTGCAACATGAATGGAAAAATTTCCAGCTTCGCACAGCTGCAAGAAAAAGCATGACAGAGTTAAAAATCTGCTTCCCTTCTATTTATTCCTCTTCCTTTTGTTATCTCCTGGGCGACTTAAGAAAAAAAAGAAAAAGAATCTATTATAAACGTAATAAATATCCTCAACCAAGATTGCTGTCTGACAGGAGGATGGAATGTCTTTGTTCAAACACGAGTCCTTATTATACTCTGTTATATATTTGTGATATTTGCAAGCAAACGCAGACTCAGTGTCCAAAAGATCAAATTTACTACTTATATAATCCCCATGAGATCTAAAGGCAATAAACCAAAGGGGATAAAAGTAAACCCAGGAGATACTTGCTTTATCTTTTGGTTATTCTTATGTCTTTAAAAACACACCAAAAAAATGATTTGGTTGGGTTTGGTTTCTCAAAAATCATTGAAATCTCAAGGAAGATACAGGTTGGATTCTAAGTAAAGTTTTCTTCTCTAGAGTATAATTGATATGAATCCGGAAATATAATTGACCCAGTTTCCTCCACTGGTTTTAAATAATGCTTCCTTAATCAATTATGCAGAAAGTGTATTGAAATGACCCATTTATATGATTATGGACAGCTTCCAGTGTCTGCAAATCATAGCTATTAAAGCAAATGACAGGTGGTCAGAGCTCCTGAGTTTTATTCGCAGCTCTGTTTTCACTTCCGTAGTCTTTCTACAAAATGGGAATAGATTATGAACTCTCAGAATTTTTCATACTGGGAAGCTGCTTTGAGAAGTGAGCAGCTGATGTTCTAAACAAGTTACGCATACATAGGAAAAATGGGTACATCTTTGTTGGCTACGCTAACATTGCTTCTGCATGTATGAAATGTTCCTAGGAACTGTGAGAATGAACAGACAGTGACTTAAGAATTTTACTTCATAAAGAAAGCTGTAAAAAAAATCTGAAGCCCAGCAAAATGAACCTCTATCCCTGGAAATTACCAGCAATATACTTTCTTAGTTGGCCAGTTCTTTGAGTTTTATGACCTGTTGTGATTCTTAACACTCAATAAACAGTTCACGGAAAAGACTCACTGGCTTTTAAACAGTGGTAGTTCCAGAATTCTTTTGAAGATTATGAGAGATCATCCCAGCAGATAAATATCACAGTCTTGGAATGGATACTGAATCAAAATCTTCCCTTGTGTGCAAAATCACATTAAGAACTGACAGTTTTATCTGTTCTGCATGCAAGTGTACAGCTTTAGTAGTATGTCCCAAGTGTTCAGGTATCTGCTCATCCTACTTACTCCTCCACTTATACAACATAAGAAATAAAGCAACAAGTTTTAGCATTTTATAAAAAGAGCAAGAAACCTACCAGAAACATGATCACAGCAAAATTTATCTGTTTTTTCCCATAAGCTATATTAAAAAAAAAAAGTTTACATGTGATTAGTACTAATATACAAACATATACGTACTCAAATCACATTGAGGGCTGTTTTGCTACTTACAAGGAGGAGTGTAAAGAGGATGATTGATGTAATAAGCAAGCCAAGCTGCAAATCCCCAGTAATACAAGCAGTTCTGAAAAACAGGGAATTTTTCTTTGTTTTAGTACAATCCTCTAGGCCAGTATTCACTGCAAGGACCACTGATAATGAATTGGGCTGATCCTTCAAGTTGCCGATAGTACAACAAAAAATGACAATACTAAGTGTGGTAAGGTGGGAGCAGACAACAAGAAATAAGAGGAAGGAAGTGGAGCTCATAGAGTAAGATTTCATCTCAAATATCTTGAAGCTGTTAAGTTTATGAACAGTTTTATAAAGTATGATCGTACTATTGAAAACAAATTTATCTTGTCTGGCAAGCCATTTGGCCAAATATGAAGTGCCATACAGACTGTATGTTAAAGAGAGACTTGTTTTGCTAACCCCTGAGACTTTGTAAAACCAGATTTAGGCACTGTGCTCTCCTCCCTGCTTATTACTTTGTATTGCCCAATGTCTCGCCTTTCCTCTTCTCCTTCACCCCGTCAGTTTTCTTTCTTTCCCATGCTTTATCTTTTCCTACCTGAAGTCATCATGCCTGACACTTTCCTCTGCCCTTTCACTGTGATATCTTTAGTTTGTCCCTTTTGCTGCTGTCCTTCACTTTCTGTGATCCAGCTTCCATTCTTTAAACTCTGATAACATAGCTGTCGCTATTGGCTGTATTGACTCATTCCTGACCAATATCAGAGCTCGTTCACAGGCTTCATCCATGAAAAAAACTACTTACAATAACAATCTCTACCTCTTATTTGGTTGTCCTGGCCCTGCCTCTTGTGGTTTTTCTTCTGTCATTCATTGCTGCTTCAGTACCTTGGTACAGGTTATCTTCTCCCTCCTTATATATCTGTAGGTAGGAGGGAGGCCCTTTCTTGGCTCATTCCTCTTCTTCCTCTATGCTGTCACCTCTAGGTGCCACTCTCTTGCAGATAGACTTTAACCCTTGTCAACAACTAATAAATTTGCTTCTCATCAGTTGAGATTTCTTCCTTTATCAAACCCAGTGCCTCAGTTTTTAATGTCTTAAGGCATGTTTTGTTATCACCTGGACTTCAGCAAGACCAAAACCAAGCTCTTTATCTTCCTTTCACCACTTCTCCTGTTCTTTTCCTTCCCCTTATCTTCCCTCCTGTTTTCACTCGAGTAAAACATTGATCCTCTTACTCTTTCTGGTGATCCTTTTTTCTTGGCCTTCCAATAGGCTTGTGTACCTTAGACATTTCTAGGTCTTTCTGCTTTCTCCTTCACAGCTTTGCTTTCCTGCTCACGCAGCCAAAATTCTTATCCAAGCCTGCATTCTTTCCTGCCCTGACTGGTTTAACTTTTTTTTGGCTTTGAATTTTGCAGCCAGAACTGCATTTCTAGCAATAATACCTCAAAAAGTGATTACCTCAGCGTCTGCAACCCACACTAGCTGACTGCAGTGTCTGATGGTGCGTTTTTCTGAAAATGCTGGTGAGACGTAAGCCCCTCCATCTGCTGCAAACAGTTGTATCAAACATTCTGTTGCATTTCCACTTTCTTTTCTGAGTTAAGTGAACACTGAAGTGCCCAGAGACCTCAGACAAAATGGGCACCCTTTTGGGTATGCTGTAATACAAGCACATAATATGTCCTTGCTCTAAGATTATACATTAATAGATAATGGATGAGAAAGAGCAAATTATTAACCAATAATTACAGATCAGATGGTACAAAAGAACAGAGAGATTAAGCAGCTTCCCTGTGACAACTTCCCTTTTCCCCAGGAAAAGCAGCAGAGTCAGAAGAATGACTTCAGTGAGGAACAATCTAGTTAGTGTCCTATCCATAAACTACTGCTTTCTCCCTAACACTAGCTTCTTCCACCATCACCTACAATTTAATAACTGCTGTACAAACTTAGGTGGAAACAGTTTCTTGTAATCTTGGAATGGCATCTTATGAAAAATCTTTCCCTAACTTCGGGGCTTGGCACAGGATGGATCATATGGCAATAGATTTCAGTAAAGTAAAATTAAATAAATAAATTATTGTGGCTCAGCTACCAACAATACATGCTGTAATTAAACTGAACAAGTACTATTCATCCAAAGAACGTGATTTATTGCAAGAGTATTGCTCAGTCATAAGAAAAGGATCTTTAAGATAAATGGAGCCTGCCACTGCTAAGGTCCTTAGCAGTAACACTACAAATGTCCAGCTGCCACTAGAAGCCTTATTGCTCATACACCTTCAGTGTAGCTCAGATAGGAACAGCAGAGTACATGCAGACTTCATAAACTCACTCAAAAGAAGGAAATTGTTTCTGTGAATCTTTCCTATTCCAGGTGAATAATAAAGCTTTACAACAATCTCATAAAAAGATTTTGTGGGTCAAGTTCAGGTCTTGCAGGGATTGCATAAATAAATTATTCCTAAGTCTACAAAGTTATGGTTAGGATTTTAGTCTTCTCTACTCCAACTGATGATCCCTGTGATGATCAAAACTATTTCTTAATTCCCTGCCTATGTTTATTTATGACCACCATGTAACCTTCTCTTTGTCTCATTATATTGTCTTTTGGTTTAAATGGTATTTCTTTAGGTCTAGTATTTTCTTTCCTTCAGATGTTTTTATAGAACGTGACAATATCCCTTCTTTTTACCCATGACAATGTTCAGTAAGACCAGTCATAAGAATAATCTTTGAGGAATTCCACTGATACCTCCCTATTACTAAAGGACTGACAGATCCTTTTCTGGCACAACTACTATCATCTTTGCTTTAGTTAGTTCCTTTATATTCACAAAATTTTTGTATTAATCCCTATCTTATCCATCCTAATAAGTCCAGTTGTTTAATAAGTCCAGATAAATTAGGTATTCTGCCTTTCCATTGCCTAGAAAAATCACATATCTTAGAAAGAATTATACTATGTTAGTATATAGCATGAATTGCTTTTAGTGAACGCCTGCTGCAGTTTACAGCATCGTTTATTCCTATTTCCATTTGGTAAACAAAGGATGAGAATCACAAATCTCGTCAGTTCCTGTCTCAGATCTCTGCTTATTGAGACTGAAGTGCCTCTTGTTAAAGGTAGCTTTCCATTGCTCTTAGGAAATAAGCTATCTATATCTGCTATGTATGTGATCAAACACTTAAAGTAAGAAGCTTTGACTACCATCTGTATGTGAGAGAAAAAAGGGAAGAGGGTGTGATATTTTTCTCACTGGCACAATTTTGGAGTAACACCACCAAAGTCAATGAAATTATAAAAGCAAATCAAACCAAGCACTGCTAAGCAGGTAGAAGAGAAACAGCAAGCAACTTTACAGATGAAAGCAAGTACCACCGACCTGAAGGTGGAAAAGTAGAAGTGATCAGAATGACTGGCACAAATGTGAACTTTAGCAACAGTTTGTATGGTCTGAAAGGAACGAGTAGTTGTCAGAGATGGCAGTGAGAAAATGAAGATTTATCGCACTGTACAGATTCTTTTTCAAGGTAAAGTCTCGTTTATCTGGTGTTTAGCATGCATTAGCCATTATTGTGTCAAGACTTTTAAGAGATCTGCTAGCCTTTTAACAACCCTGCACTCTTCCACTGCAGAAAACACAGTAAATTGCTAGGGAGGATTCTTTCTGAGGGCCACTGCTCTACTACAGACCCGCCTTCCATTTAGAAAGCATGAAGCTCTTGCCAGAACTGCCAGAGCTGCTGCGCAGCTGTAAAGAGTCAGCCACAAGGTAGAGCTTCAGCTGCTGGGAGTATCACTGCCATAGTGCAAATTCCAAGGGACTGTCTACATACCAAATGGTAAATACCCAAATGCTGATACTATACTCTATGTTTTTCCAGTTGTAGATGATAATCTCCAGTCTTCCTGAGTATAAAGTGCATTTTTGAACACCAGTGTGCACTCTGTTGCAAACATTTGTAAAATAACTACAGCCCATGCATAGCCATGCAGTCCACTGTACTGTTTCGCAGACATCTGGGAAACAGGGGTTCTGCATCTCAGCAGCGCCCCTGTGCCACAGCAGGTAACATTAGGGAGTGCTCCTGCAGGAGAAGAAAATGCAGAACCACCAAGCTGTTTTGCACTAGAGCAAAGGTAAATTAACAGTTGCTTAACAGCAAAGAGAGTGTTAGGGGCAAAGAAGACGTAAAATGACTGTTACAAAAACTACTTTTTTTTTTTTAAAAAAAAAAGCAACCCTCCCAATATGGTGCCTGCCTGTGCTACCTTACAAGTTAACATTGTCACTAAAACCGTGACACCCAAAGTGCTAGCTGAGTGAAAAGGAAGGGTATGCTGAAGGTTTAAAATTCTAAAACAGCAATGAAACTACTATAACATGAATAACAGCATGGCAACATGTGGGTTATACAATAGCGACATTAAGAAATCTTTTGAAAGAACTACAGCTTTATGGGTGAGATTTGCTGCACATTACTACAAAAGCCACATCAAAAATTCTGTGCTGCAGGGGCAGAGCATAGGTTGGCTAGGCTGGATTTGTAAGGGGGGCTATGGATAGATTCTGACACAATTTACCTTCACAATATTCCTCAGTGGCATAGTCCCATGGGAGAACCGATGAACAAATACTGTTTCAATCAACCTTTTGATGTAGTGGAAAGAATGGCAGATACATGCCAAGCTAGAAACAGCAAGACAAAAGCATTTAAGAGTGCTTAAAAAAACAAGTGTGGCAAGACATTTGGAATAAGACTACGATGCTAACAAGAAATACTGCTCAAGCCTGCAAACGGACTTACTTAACTACTGGATGCGGGCTTGATGTAAACCTCTCATCCAGTCCATAGACAAAAGGCATGCGGAAATAAAACAGAAAATAGATGAACAATGGACCTGTATATTCTATCAAAAATACCTGCAAAAAGAGAGAAAATAATTAGACAGCTGAATTAGATTATGGTTTTGCTTTGGTTTCTTTGTGATAACTGATGCAGTGGGATAAACACCTCCCTTGACCCAGGATGGCATTTAGAGAGTCGGGGAGGGAATAGCAGGTTTGAGCTTGGGCTGTGAAACTGGTAGACATGCACGTAAATGTTTTGCAATGCATTTGCTTCAGTTGCATACAAACAGCCATTGCCAGTGCAGCTGACATAGTATGGGTATGAAAAGATAAGAATGGCAGCCCAGAGATCACGATAAATACGCATGCATGTTACATTTGTGCAGCTCTCACCCTCCTCTTGCCCTCAAGGACTGTTGCTTTATTTTGGGTTAAAATGAAATTTCGTGCAGAATTTATCTTGAAAAAGAGGAGCTTTGTTTCTAATGAATGAATTTTGTTTAAGCTGGAAAAACAGTTTCTAAGTGTTCACAGGTGACCCTATCTGTATAAACAGTTAGCACAGCAGATGTCCCAGGAAACAATTCATTCTATATTCAAACAATCTTTCATTTGAACACAAAGAAAAAAAAATTAAAAAATGAGAGGAAACAAATGAAGCTATTATTTAACTTGATTTCATTTCATATAGGTGTGCATTTCTTAGTAACATCTCTTTAAATTGAAGTTAACTTTGGACCAAACATTAACAGCTGAATTTTCCACACTTCTATAAGTGAGGAAGGTAGGCTCCTTCCTCACTGACAGAGAAAGAAGCAAAATTGATTGTAATTCTGTAAAAAAAAAAAAAACTAAAAGAAAAAACCACCATGACAACCAACCACTGTTTTCTAATGTGTTTATAGAGTTATTTTGACACTCAGAAAAGTTGTGTTATTGTAACAACCAGAACATTCTCTGGTGAAGATCAGATTTGATTGTAGATGAGAAGTTTGCCTTTTTTATTTGATAGAACTGATGGATTTCTTGGCTTACATTTGAACGAAGTAGCTTGAAGGACAGGGAGAGCAGAATATAAAGGAAAGATTATGGAATGGCAGAAGTCTGGTGTTACTCTGCACTGTGATATTTTGGTATATATTACTGCATGTGTGTCTTGGAGTCTACATTGCCATTAGAAGTTTTTGCCTGTCTTACTGTTTTTTGGATTGTGTAATAGGTGCTTGATTTATCAGCATTGCATCCAAAGTAATGATGTGAAGATTCAGTCTTGCAGAACATTTGACCTTTTTTTATTTTACCTCCTATGAATGTTGTCTTTGCTATTTGTCATTAACACAAGATTTTATTAATGTCTCATAGCTAAGAAATGGTAAATGTGCCTTTAGATTATGGGGTACTTTTCCCTTAATGCTGTGGTGTTTCATTAGAACTAGTGTAATATGTAGACCATGGACCTTCTGAAGAACTGGAAGGGTCACTGGTCACCTCATTGCATAAAACAGCAGTGCTGTGCTGCCTGCCGAGTGAGTTGTGACAGAATTTGCATTTGAGCTAGGACAGTAAATATGTGAGGTCTTTGTGGATAGCTAACTAATACTGCAGAGATTATCAGCTGTCATTAGCCTGCCACTATCATCCTGGGACGCAGCCACATGCAGACAGCTAACTGATCTTATTTTCATGCATTTTCCTGCTCAAGTCACTTCAGTTACTGACATGTGAAGTTGCCTACATGCCTCTTTGCAGGACAAACTCATAGGAGTGTAATCCTGATCTTTGTCAGGAGAGTTACACAAGCCCTGTGAAGCAGAGCCCCAAAAACATTTAGACACCTAGTTCCTAGTGATTTTGTAGTAGACATCGAAATCCATTTGACAACCTGCACCTTAGTTCGGTAGAGCCAACCTAACCTGCAGCAAGTTTTCCACTGCTGCTCTCCCAGGGAACTAGGCATTCAGAATATCCTGTTACTGCTTTCCCTGATTAAATGAACTGAAGCAATGAGGATTCATTGCCTGCATCCACTATCAGAGCAGGCATCATGCAGAAATATTGGAGAGAGACAAAAAATGATGTAAGGATTAATTATGGAAAAATAGCCATTAAAATGGCTCAGACTTGAAGCATAGCTCACCGTAGTCCATCCTATCTGTGGCCCTAAATCTTTAAAGTATAAGGTAGCAGTTGTGCCAACAGGGAGGTGCTGCAGGATTTCCTCATCCCTCAGGGACTTTCCTTCTGAGAAGGAAAGAAGTAATTACATCTCAGTGAAATGCAAGTCAACTTCGGTAGCTTCCTAGCTTTATATTGTGCTTTAACCAACCTGTGAGATTCTTTGACGTGACATGGGTTTATTGGAACCTCAATAAACAAACTAAGAATGTTTATACTTTAAAATTAAGTATCACAGACACTGTGATTCTGTGATACTTAATTTTGATTTATCCCTGTAATCACATATAAGCCTGAATCCTCTATTCACACCAAGACAGGTAGGAGAATTCTCAATCCTATGTGCCTGCCTCGTCTAGTAGACTTGCTTCATCAGTGCTACAGCAGAATTTGCTGATAGGTCACTGCCCTTTAACGTAGTTCACTGACCTAGTCAGCTGCACCTCCATCCCTCTCCTCTCTTCCTCTCTTCTCATAGCTCATCGTCAGACAAACAGAAGCTAGGATAAGCTAAGATTGGAAGGCTCTCTTACAAAGGTTTTCATTGCCTCCTTTTTTCCCAAACAACCAGCTAGGAGGTGATTCCACAGGACTTGAGCTAGTACTCAAGCTTTGAATGCCTAGATTTGGGGGAATCTTCAGAAGGCCAGCATTTTCTCATGGCAAGTCTCACAACATAAGTCCACAGAGGAATCTGACAAGGTAGACCTTTGAAGAAGGAAATAAGATACTCATACACCTGTTTTTCCATGGACAGATCCTACACAATGAACTAATCTGCACCAGCATACTTTTAAGGGACTGTTTAAATAAAATTATGCTTAATGGAAGCAAAATAAGAAAGCGCTAAGAAGAAAATGCTAAGATAAATTAACACAGTTTGGCAATTAGACTTTCTTTTGTGCGCCCAGGCCATGTACTAAGAGGCTTCTAGTAGCAATACCTACAACTGCATTAATGAAGTCGGCCAGCTGGCATCAGCTTTGTCAGCAAATCCTACATCTACGGCAATGTGTTTTGCATTAGCTTACCTCAAAAGAACTGTAATACCTGCCTGAGAGCAGAGGATTATGTGAACTGACAGCTCTAACTCATGGCCTTTTTTGGTACTCCTAGCTGAGCATCACTGTGGAGATCATTTCACTGCAGCTAAGGGAAATTAGTATCTAGATTCTGTGCTGCCTGTGTTGAAAGCAAAAGTGCTCAGTAGTTAAAAAGTGCTTTGGAACAATGTGCAGACTCCTGAGTTAATTACCAAGCACCAGGCACATGGGTAGAACTCTGTTCAATACTTTCAAAGAATTAAATTTGTTCAGGATTCTCTTCAGCCTTCACAGTGCTAATTAACATAGCTGGAAATTCATTCTTAAGAGCTAATGCCCATGCAAAGGAATTCTTTTATGCTAGGCCCCTGCTCAAAGCTTTGTTACTCTAGTCCTCACCAGTACTTACTTGGATCAAGTTTTATCGACTGCCTTGCTGGATACCACCGAGGATCTGTAAGACCATACAGAATTGTGTGATATACCATGTTTGGTTTAAATCATCCACGATTATAATGAATGCCACCCAACAAGGTAAGATTTAGTTAAAGACTTCTAGGAATATTTATTCAACATGGATATTTGTGAGTAATTATGCAGCAGAAAAAACACAAAGGTATATCAATATAGCATAAAGAAATTATACTGAAATCTCACTATGATCGCATTCATGTGCAGGTTACTTATCATTATGTGTGTACATCACATGTTTCAAATTATCTAATTTTCTCCTGTTTATATAGTAGATACTCTGATGTGATGTGAACTGCTCCAAAAGTTATACTCACATAATTTATGGAACATCAATCTGATCTCCCTAATTGTGGCATTTGGTTCCACCTAGGGAACAAAAAATATTGCATACGTAAGATGTGTATTTTGAAAGACAACTACTAGGTGTAAGACTATTCAAGTAGAAATAGGACTTAAACAATGTAACAGTATAACTTTCTCACAGATGGCTAGGATTGGTATGGGTGTTTCAAAGCACTTCTTACAGGGAAACGGGAGGACAATTTGTGACACCGGTTTCAGAGGCAGCTTCTCTAGCAGTGATCAAGAGTTAGTACAACAGCATTGACAATTTGATGGCTTATAAGCAAGACACAACTGGCACCATCTTAGTGAAGCAGCTGAAGTTGTGCCCTTTGCCCAAAAGCTCCTTCTGGAAAAGAGCTGAAGTACTCTGTAGTCAGTATGAAGTGTAAATAATCATTGCCTCTTCAGTGGTCAAAGGAAGGCTATCAGGAGACTAAATACCCTTCATAAACACTAAGTTTACTTAAGAAAAGTTAGTAATTTTTAAATAGTCACCTAGCATTTTAAACAGATTTTTGGTTTACCTTATCTAGGAAGCATAGCTGTTTCTTTGTCTTCCAGTCAAGGATTTCCACCTGATAGGACACAAAATGATAATTACTAGTTATTGCCTAATAATATCTAAACTCTTAGTTGATTCTCAGATTCACACTCATTATTCAGAGTGAGATACCATTTTTCTCTGATCTGTGGACTGTATCAAAAATACTCCTGATGTGCTCAAGAGTCAGCTTTAATCATAGCCAGGTTGTCAAAGCACTCAACTTGCCAAAAAAAAAAAAAAAAATTCTTGCCAAATAAATTGTCTTCCTGGATATATTCAGAAGGAGAAGTAGCTAACTTATTGATCAAAACACATTGATCTGGGGTATTTTCTTATGCTAGACCAAGAGGAACAAATAAGGGATAGAGTAGTTTCACAGGAATCACTAAGGAACAGAATTTTTATGATTTGTAAAACTAGAAAGACAGTTTGAGGAAAAAAATTAAATGTGCACATATATGCATGTAAGCAAATATTCTGAGTACATACAGCTTGAAGATTAATGTGTATTGTTCCCAGAATATTGTCAATTGTGTATTTTATTTGTAAAGAGATTAGAAAACATCAGTGGACATAACGAACAAATGCAGCTAAAGATCTGGACTTCACAAATCCTTAAGAGGTTGTTACAGGAATATTCGGTGTTACTCTTGCCTGTCAGATCACCTGTATTAGTAACTTTATATTAGCATTTTATATTCCAAGCAGCGGTTTAGCTACAGCTCTGAAAAGAAAAGAGCAGTTTATTTCTGTGACCAAATGGCACTTTGGCAAAAGGTTACGATTTTAATCAACAGCCAAGCAGAAAAGTCCCCAGAAGTTTCAAAGCACAGTTGCAGCAGGCTAGCAAGACCTAAAATACAGTGATGGTGGTTTAATTTCATTTGTTCTCATCAAACACTGTAATGGAATTTTGTGGTATAGCTAAGAGTGAAAGTCCAAAGCTTATCTGTCATAGTAAATGAATGGGACTATCATTACTTAGTACCAAAAGCATTTGTTGATTTATTTTTTTAAATAAACATCTAGCATTAATTATGTTTGGTATTAACTGGCCAAGAGGATAGATTAACATTAGACTTTAAATATGATTCCTTACTAAAAATAGGAGTCACAGTCCAGTGTCTTTCTAATAGGGTTGCTTTGAAGAGATCACTTGGTTAGAGTATCTTATTTCCTTGTTTCACTTGTCCCAAATTGTTCTTTCTCTATCAGTGCAGCAATGGAGCACTTCAGCTCCAGCCAGAAGTATCAAATCTGATCTCCACAAGGGATACTAACGCAGTGGTGTTTTTTACCTGTGCATTGTAAGCTCTAAGTGGACATCAAGGGACATAAGCACTTTTCCTTCTTTGTGATCCATAACAAATGTATAACAGATTATTTGGATATTATAAGTTTTCTCTTGATTTTTTTTATATTTGAAATAACACAAATTTCAAGTTTTAATGTCTCTGTTTGTGGGACATCTCCATGGCAAAGGAAATGAAGTGGATTCCCTTCCCAGAGGGCTATTCTTGAAATACATCATTCTGACTCTTGCAATCCACAGAACAAGTACTGTGAGGGCTGTAAACCACTTTTTGTCCCTTCTGATATGAGTTGCTACAGGGATTATTGAAAACTTGGTGTATTTCAAAGCTTTTGTGTCAATGAATACCATTGGGCTGCCCTAGAGACTGCAACAGCGCCCACAGTTTTAGCAGTCTCCTTCCCATTCCATACCTACTCCCAGCATATACATTTTGGATCAGAATCCCCCAGGGGCAGTTTTACTCTATGGCCTTCAGTGGCTGTATTAGAGGAATCTTCTAGTCAGAGAGTGGTTTGGGTATCTTTCTGCCACCTATGCTCTTTTAATTGGGTTATTCTCATTACACACAAGGTCAGACTGAAAATTACAGAGCATTTTCTTTTGCTCTATGGTTTTCATGTGAGTGGCTGTACAGAAATTTAGGTATTTCTGTGAACCTTTGGAAGCAGTGTAGAAGACAAACAAACAAATCATCCAAAATCTTCTATACTGTTACTTGGTTCTATTCCAGTACATCTCATTGAAAGGCCAAACTGACATACCCGCCTGTACTGCCCATTTCTTCAAATACCTAAAGTGAGCCTATAGAGATGATGGATCCAGACTCTTCTTGAAGGTGCACAGTGATAATGCTGAGAGGCAACGGACACCAGTTGCAATCTGGGAAAATCCAACCAGATACAAGGACATTTTTTTCATCATGAGCTTGGCGAAACATTGGAAGAAGTTGCCTAGAGAGGATGTGGAATCTCTGTCCTTGGAGGTATTTAAAAATGGACTGGACAAGACCCAAAGTTATTTGATCTAGTTGTATCTGCTTTGAGCAGGAGTTAGACTACATGACTTCCAGAAGTCCCTTGCAACCTGAATTATTCAAGGTTTCTACTTTTTTTTTTGGACACCCATTCTTGAACTTCAAACACTTCAGCTACTTTCAGTTACTTTAAAGATCTAAGCAAATATTAAACATTTTTTTCCCTTTTCAGAAAGACAGCCACAGGAATGCAGCTTTAGATTCTGCTCCAGTCCTTAGAAAGTTGTGCGACAACAAAGTGAAAACAAGGTGACTGTTTCCTCTAATTATCACATCTCTTAGCCGTATCAGAACATCCCCCAGTGTTTAGATGTTCCCTGCATAAGGGACAGAAAAGCCTGATCCAAGGCAAGAAATGTTATCTTTTCTGAACATAATGGCCAATCACATAAACCCACGTAGCACTGAACACAGTGTTTTCAGTCTTCAGGCGCAGCACCAAGTCAGTTAATGTACTGGTTGGCAACAGTTGATAAATACCCAGCAATCTGTTCTTGGAACACTTACTGATGGGTATCATCCCTTTCAAACATAAATTTTTTGGCTCAGAGAACTTTAATTTCTATGTGTTTTCAAAGCATTTAGCACAATAGGACACTGACTGTTGGCCTGCACTAGTGCAGTATGACTTACAGTCCACTTATTTGGTGAATTTTTAAAGTCATATTAAATTACAGCTTCTCTAAAACTTTGAGTAGAACTTAATCAATAGGCAGATTGGTGCAAGATAGCTATGTTAAAACTCTTTTCTAAGTGACTACAAATATATATCTTCAACGTTTAGATGACAAATTTGTTCTAGTGCATAAGGAATAAAGATTATTAGTGTCTTTAAAAACAGAAAAAATCTTGATTATTATTGTTTAGAACAGGTCAAGGGCAAAGAATAATCAATATATGATATAAGCAGAGGAAAAGTACATTCAACTGTTAAACGTTTATTCAGAAAATAAAAGGGGGAAAAGATTATTCATAGGGGAAAAACAGTTGAGCAAACAGCGTTTAAAAAAGATTTTTAAGATGCAGTATCCCTGCAATAGGATTACAAAAATACAATTGATCAAGTTCACGCAGTTTAAAGCCATATCAAATGCTTAAGGATCAACAGATCTTCAAAAATTACATGATAACTATTGTGGAAATACTGACACACTTATCATGTCTGTGCATCCTGGAAGTTTTATTTGCAGCCATTTGTACTCAGCAGATTCACTAAACTGTAGCTGAGTGAGATTTTGTGAGCACTGACATAAGCATATATTGTATTGATTTCTTTTGAAATTACTCAGTAAAAAAAAATTGCTTATTTTACAGTCTAGGAACCAACCAGCCCAAGAAAGAGCAATGCAGAACGGATTTTCCCTGAACTATTAGAATGCTTACATAAGCCAGGTTCCTTGAATTTACACTAAAAAAAAAAATCCAGTGGTTGCCACAGTCCTAATTGAATCTTTCTAAACATTTTATTTTTCCTATGGAATTAGTCATTTTCTCTATCTCCTCAGACTTTTCTGGTATACTGTGTTGTTCTTGAAGGAAGTAAGCGTGCCTTAGTGTGATCTCACACTAGGGCATATCAAGAATAACTTTCTTGAAGTCAATGGAATTAAGCCAAAGGGAAATTGCAGTAAGTGTATTTACACTAAAAACTATGTT
This sequence comes from Charadrius vociferus, assembly GCF_000708025.1. Taxonomy (NCBI): domain Eukaryota; kingdom Metazoa; phylum Chordata; class Aves; order Charadriiformes; family Charadriidae; genus Charadrius; species Charadrius vociferus. The sequence continues at coordinate 15,451,606 of NW_009648332.1, read as the reverse complement.
TGTGCTGCTGCTACAAATGACTTTCAGTCCAAAATTTCCCTTGCACAGGAATGTGCAAACTGTTGCAGAGGATGAGTCTATGGATCCATCTAGAACGGTATCTTTCTTCCTGCTGCAGCCAGCAGCAGGTGACTCAGAAAAAGTAGTAAAACAGGGCAAGAATATAGTGACTGGGGTTAAGGGAAGAGGCAGACACAGAGACCGCTATTTTCCTGCCCCAGAAGTGCTGCCTTTTTATTTAATAGCTTTTCATGGATTTCTCCTCAATTAGTTTATGCATTGCCTTTTAAACCTGTGTAAACATTTTGCATGCAGAGTGTCCTGAGGCGGGGAGTTCCATAGCTTAGCCATGTGCTGTGCGAGGATTTCCCAAAGCAGAACCAAGGCAAATGTTTAACCACAGAGCAAAATTTCATCGTCTTACCTGTGGAGTGCTGTACCTTATTCTGTAAGTAGTCCAACTAAGTAAAGCCTTACCTTTCTGAAGCAATTGGCTCATCTTTCATGAGACTAGAATCTTATTACATTAGTTCACTGTGTATAAAGAGAGGAGATACGGTGACACCAATACTCAAAAGTTTTTATAAAATTAAATTTCACTTTTTTAGAATTTAGATGTCTAACATTTACAGATTCACAAGACACATTAGGTCCTTACTCCTCAGCTTCTCAAGTTCTGCTCCTATGCAAGCCAGTAAGCATCACTGTCTGAACTGTGCTAAAACTCATAGTATGTTTTTATTTCTTCCACCTCTTTCAGATTTGTTAGTTAGGCATGCTTGCATCTAAATCCTTGAGGACCTTGATCCAGTAAGTATCTTTATCCCAAAGTCAACACAATGCACAGCATTTCGATTATAGAATCGTAAGATAGTTGGGTTGGAAGGGCCCTTTAAAGGTCATCTAGTCCAACCCCCCTGCAATAAGCAGGGATGTCTTCAACTAGATCAGGTTGCTCAGAGCCCTGTCCAACCTGACCTTGAATGTTTCCAGGGATGGGGCATCTACCACCTCTCTGGCCATTATTTCTGAATGAAGCTAAACTGTTAACAAAGGAGATAAGCTTGTTCTTCATGCTTTATATGTAATGGTTAGACACACTGCCAGGAAGTGGGAAAATTGCTTTAGACTGTCTTCTGCCATTCCCCACTCCTCCCATAGAAGGTTTGGGCCACCAACCAAGGAATAAAGGACTCAAAAGAGACCAAAGAGTACATGCAGGAGAGGACAGAAGCTTATTCCAGTGAAAAGGGCAGCCTCCTACCAAAGAGAAATCCTGAATCCCTGTCTTTCTGGGCTGCTTCAAGCACTGCTCCCTTCCATTGTCATTCTGTTCAGCATTTCCCTGCAGTGGATGCCTTTTGGGATACCACACAGTGAAGGTGTAGAGTTGAAGTAAATTTGGATACCTTAATCAAATCGTCATATCCAGTTTTGGAGACAGGTGCCTAACCTGAAGGCATGGCAAACCCCAAGTCACTTTGTAAACCTGGACCTGAGGCTGGTAACAGGTGTAGAGCTACAAATGGTCATCCTTCAGAAAGACAAATCCATTTATATAACTGACAGAGGATAAAATAGTCTGTGTAGGAATGGTCAGGAAGAAAAAGGAAGGTGTGTTCCCTTGGAGTGGGAGACTGGTTTATTTTTCACAAAATGGAAGGGGTGTTAAAGATCTGTGCTTTCACAGTGAATTCTGGGTCTTGAAAGCCTACGAAAGCTTTCCAGCTTTTACTAGCATGACATCTTGCAGGAGCATACACAAGATGGGAAAGGGACCTGCATCAGTTAATACTGACTCAGAGGGTATTCACTTACACTGGCTAACACAGAGATGCTCGTTGCCAATTTCCCAGGCATACTGAAGAGTCACATCATTCACTGAGTATCACTGTCACTATGAAGCAGACTGGAGTGCCTCCATCTGAGAACCTAAGCCAGCTTTGACTCAACACTAAGTAGACATACAGGTTTTTCAACACCACTGAGTAGCCTTTTCCATGTGCAACAGAGAATATTCACTGCCTCGGGGCTTTAGTTTATGGTGACTGTTTTCTACAATGACAACATTCAGGTAGAAGAGGTTCATAAATTCTTTGTGAAATCACAGCCAGTTCTTTGCATCAGCACTGTGATTTGCTATGTTCAACTACAGTATCTAGTTCCATTACTGCTCTCTAGGGATCATTTGGTGTATGGATGTCAAAATGTACATCCAGTGTATGCTTTTGACATGGAATTGCAGAGACTGAAGAGAGAGAGATTTTCTCTTTTTTGTACCTAGGGGTATCAAGGATGGGTCTGCTGCCTTTTGACAGGGCAGGAAGCCCTAGGAAGTTTGGAGCCCTTATACTGGCAGGTGCACTCACAAGATTTGTTGGGGTTTTTTAAATACACTTCAGAGAAATATATTATTTTTTCTAAAATCTTCTCATCTCTTTCTGTGATAATAATCTTATGTGTTACTTGTGAAAACAGAGCAGATGTCTTCAAATAGCAGGTCAATTTTCAGCAGTGTCCCTTTAAATGACTGTTCAAATATCTCATACATGGCCTTCTCTTGCTCAGGCAGCTCTTGGAGGGTACAGAATCTTAAAATCCTCTGCAGTCCTGCTTTTGGCACTTGCTCTCAGTACTCTTACTCGATGAGGCTTTAGACAGCATAGCTCTGAGTGGGAGAAACCTTTGTAACAGGAGCTGTGCCATCTCAGCAATGCTAGCTAGGCAGCAGTCATCCCCCACTTGCATTCAGAGGGTTTTCATCACAGTCAGAAGGGGGAGAAGCTTTAAATGCCAGCAAGGGGGGGCAGTACATTATTGCTTTTAGGCTGTACTGCATATGTCAGTTCAATCTATCCTCAGGGAGTGAAGACTCCAAAACATTTTTGGTTATCGCTGCTCACAGAAGGCACTTCCCATCTAAACCAGTTAAAGAAGCGTAAGTAGAACTGTGGCTCTTACGACAGTAATTTTCTACAGTATGAGTGTATTAGTTCAAGTATCCTTCCTCTAGGAGGTCAGAACGCCCTACTATTTGCTTTATATGAAATGCTTTTGAAGACCTAAACCTGTCAAGTAGAAAGAAAGCGTAGAATTAATTAGTCTAACTTCAGAGCTCTCTACTACAGACAATTACATCTGAGCATGTCATTTAGACATCCTTTGTATGGAAACGAGAAAGGCAGGCACTTTTAGGATAAACTGTATCGTAAGCTCTGAAACATATATAAAATAGGTCAGAAGAGTTGTTCTCTAATCAATTTGGAGAAATGAGCACTCCTAGAGAATATTAATTATCTAGATACAAGTCTCTATCATAAATCTCTAAATTTTCAGAGGTGAATCTCCTCAAATTACCAGATGCAGTACTCTCAGGTGTACACATATTTCTTTAAACTGCAGTTGCTTTTCCTAAGCTTCTCCTGAGCTATTAGTGATAAAAAACCTGAGGTGAAATTAGAAAAATACCAATACCTGAAGTAAACAAGACCTATTTTCGCACTATTACAGAATAAGAACTGTGGAGGCAGACATGGAGATGTAGGTCTAGGAGTACAGCGACCTGACTTTGCCTATTAGTTCTAAACCAGACATAAGTAGAGGGAAATCACTCAGCCACTCCGGGTTTTTTGCTGTCTCTCCATTAGGTCTAGCATACTTTGGCTTAATTAGGCATCTGCTTGTAATTCTTGGTACTAAGTTTGAACACAGCCAATTCAAAATAAGGAGTTAAAGCTGAATCTGCCTTCCAAAGCTGAATCTGCCTTTCACTGGCTTCTTAATAGTCACTTTGATACAACATTGCCTATTTTTAAAGTGTTTCTGTCTTTAGTTGCCTGAGAAAGACTCTGATAAAGAAAAAGAAGGGAATTAATGGCCAGTGTCTCAGCACTCACATCAGTCTAATGTTCTTGCCCATCTTTTTGTAGGTCCATTCACCAGAAAGTAATTTTATTCATGCATAAGGGACAGGACCTTCCTACATACTCAGGAATCTATGAAATTGATTGTATGCTAAGCATGATCAAATGCACAAAGTCAACAAAACAGGAAGAAATATTCCACACCAATAAACCTCTGCTAAACTTTTAACAGTCATATTCTAAAAAATTCAGACCGTGACATTTTGGTGACTGTAAAGTGGTTCATGATTTTTATAAGGAAGCACCACAGAAGAGCAATAAAGGGTAAATGTTTTGGAGGTGTACAGGGAAAAGTACAGAATTATACAGTGCCTCAAACAGGGAATGCTAACGTCTCTAACACCAACAGAGATTCCCCCCACCCTGGGGAAGCATTGGGAGAGGCTGGACACTCACCTTCCCTCTTTTGATAGCTCAGTTTGGAACGCACGGTGGGGAAATGCAATTCAGAATTCAAATTCAATGAATTCATAACAGAGAGCAAATCAGTGGGGAGAACAGCGCAGAAAGTGATATGCAACAGCACTGCCCAGTGCTACCTGAGCTGTCTTTGTCTACATCCTACACCCTGAGTCAGCTCAGGCACACATGGATGAGCTAGGCAAATATGTTTCCACCCATTATCTACTGTACAGAGAAAAGGACTAAGACATACAAGGCTGACATGTAAATTCATGAGGCGTTCTGAGTTTGGATCAGTGTTGCTTAGACACAGGATCTTGATTTAGGACTCAAAAGACCTTTATCTGCTGCTATTGTTCTGCCTAGTAAGATGGAGCAGGTCATTCCACTTTCACGTGCCTCCCCATCTGCAGTATCAGGTAACAATAATGACGTCCACGCTTTTGAGGTCTTCTAGTAACAAGTGTTACTCAGAAGTTCAGCACAGCTAAGAAGGCACAAGACCAAACCTGCAGACCAGACAATGACCAGACATTCAGAAGGGTAATACACAAGTGCCTGCTCCTGCATTTGGATCTTACAAGAGTTTGGGACGCTGGTAGAAATGCAGGAGGCAGTAAAAAGCTTGGTTGTTTTTCCTAAAATAAAACAGGGAAGTCAACACTGCAGAGGAAAAGACACGGTGCAGGTGCCTACATCCCACCCACAAGAGCTAGAGGCAGCTTATTTTGCTGAATTGTTCGTGATGTCCAGAACACTTTTATAGTTTTAAAAAGCAAAATCTGAACTTTGAGGTCATGGTAAGTAACTAGAGGAGCAGCTGCTTTTCAGGTTGTTGGGGATTCTGTTAATGATGT
>NW_009648332.1:15446042-15446390 GCF_000708025.1 Charadrius vociferus | reverse complement strand
TGAGCCTGCAGGAACATATTCAGTATTGCTGACATTTAGCTCGTACCGACCTGTTTTTGTACTACAAGCCACTCTTAAGAATTTTTGTATTAGCCAACCTAACTAATTCTAGCAAAGACTCGGTGTGCCTGTTTATATAAGTTGATGAGACACACTACCCTTCACGCTCGCCAGGTGCACGTTACTCTGCACTTTCTGTACCCACAAGGAGCTGACTGTACCGAACTCCGTCCGGCGATGTTTCATTTCCCACGCAAGACCGGAACGCCCCGTGCTAGCAGGGGGCCGGTGGAGCCTGCCCGGGGCCGGGGCGGCGGGCACCGCTCGTCCTCGCTCCTCCCCGCCGGA
>NW_009648332.1:15440048-15445191 GCF_000708025.1 Charadrius vociferus | reverse complement strand
CGCCCGCCCGGGGCCGGGGCCGCTGCCCGGCGGTGCGAAGGAAGCAGCGGTCCCGCCGGCAGCCTGCAGCAGTGCGGGACCGCCGGTGCCTCCCACCAGCCAAGTTCTGCAGCTCCCGGTGCTCAAAAACTGGGAGAAGAGAGTAACGCTCACCGACTGCCTGGAGTGACGATTCAGTGGCATTTTGTTCAAAAGGGTAATTTATTTTTCTTTGAACATTACAGAATTACTGGTGGAAATCAATCGCTTTTCGTATTTTTTTTGCAGATCTGAAGTAGCTTAATGAGGTAACCTGCAAAATACAACTGACCATGAGCTAGAAGCATCCTCCTTCCTTTCTCTGATAGTTTACCTTCCTTTTCAGGGGTAATTGGACTGACAACACAACTCTGCTGAGATCCTGTCTTCTGTGATGTGTTTGTGCTGCCGCTGAGAATTAAATGCATGACATAAAGCAGTACAGACGCTGATACTATTTTTCCTCCAACCAGTCTTCATTACATGGTATCCTTTTTCTAGAGCTAAGATAATTAAATACCAGCAAATTCTACAGTGCTGTAAAAGGAACACTGCTTTTTCACAGCCATAAATTTCCATTAGACAGATATATACTGTGCACTGTTTGAAAACCTTTTGTAATCCCCAAATTTAACCTGCTTCCACAGAATTATTATAACCATCAAAACTACTTCATGGTTAATGACATATCAAAGAATAAATTTCACTAAAAGAAATTTATCTTTGAAATCTACTGGAAAGCCAGAAGGCCAATCAGAAAGACCCAACAGGACAGAATTCACTACTAGTGTAAATACCTGTGAAGGCGTATGGAGGTGCACGCTCCTTCTCAAGCCACTTACGAGTCTGGATGGTGAACCTTTGGGCCAGGTTAGACCTTCCGGATTTTTACGCTAAAGAAAACAAAACTACTGCTTTTCCAAATAAGCTGACACTTTTTTCAGTATATTTCACTTCCAGATGCTCTGTAGTCACACAATGAATAAAAACATTTCAAATACATGAAAGCAATCCAATCGGGAAAAGTAATCAGAACACAAATATAAAGAACATTTAAACTAACCTTCTGTACCAGGAAGCGATCAGGCAGTGCTTCAGACTGACAGAAGTTATGCAAATTGGTTCTCTGTATTAGCACACCGTGCAGCCTGGGGAAGGAAAAGCTGTTAGAAACGCAATTGAGATTCCCATGCTGACAGCAAAATTACAATTTGTGGCTTACTGTTCCCTGTAGTTATGACATAAGAAAAAAAAAAAAAAAGGGCCCCCCCCCAAACCCCAACACAGACGTACTTTAAAGTTCAGAGCGCAGCTTTCCAGAAGCCACCTGCTCTTAAAAAAAATTCCCCAAACCGTAATCCTTCAAGTTTCACCCGGTGTGTCTTCACTGAAACCACCCGGTACAAAACTGGAGTTACCTGACAGTAACTTTTAAGTTTCATCAAAATGTACACACAACCAGGCTCGGTATGCGTTTGGTTTCCTTTTTTGGGCCTTTTTATCTCAGTGCCTATGAAGCACTCGAAAGCGTCGTGACCGAAATTCGGACGGTTTCACTAATTTTTCGAAGCCTGCAGAGCAGCTACGCAAGTCCTGTTTGTATGGCCGTTAAATAAAACAGTGTTCACCAATCTTCATCTTACTGGTGCATTCAGACTGTTTATTTGAAGTTATGGGAGGTCCTTCTGGTGCAGAGAGATTGAACTCCCTGGTTAAAGATTGCATAGGATCCATTTTATCATCCATTCCCAAGGCATTCATCCCCCCTGTATTCCACGTCACAGGTGGCATTCACACCTGGCATGCTATTTTCAATATGAAAAAATATCTGTCTTGTGTTGTAATCACATCATCAATAGAACCAGGGGGAAATGAGCTACCAAATCAAAACAAACCTTCTTTCGTTCTTTAACTAGATCAGCAAAGCATCCAAAATAACTTTTATTCTTAATAGTCAGAGGTACTAGCACCTGCAGGCAAGACTCTATTCAGCCCATGTAAATGAACAGGCACCCCCCAGGATTAACAAGACAACCTTTGTAAGATACAAATGCCAGTAACACGAATCCAATTCAAAAAAGAGAGTCGTCTAGTTTCCCTAAGCCCATGGAGGAATCCTTCCTTCTTTGGAGGAAGCAAGAGCTTTCCCAGCTGGTTCTGTCATTTTTTGAGGTGGCTTCTAGCAAAAGAACATATTCATTTTCTTTTCTTATGGGCCGAGTTCCTACTTAACCTCTTTAGCTGGTATTCATGCTCCCTAGCTAATTCCTAGCCTCAACACAGTGTTGCCAGTGAAATGAACCAGCTGCTTCTCCAGGTTCTTGAAGTGCTTCATAAACTCTGCTACAACATCTGCAGCCATATTTCTTATGTTCAATCCAATGTACTTTTCCTAGCATTGGGCATAAAAATAGTTATAAAATGCACGTATAAAAGTCTTGAGGTGCGGGGAGCCCGGGGAGGCCAAGGGCGAGCCACACCGGGCCTCGCTAGGGACAGGCAGGGGTGTCGTGTGTGTGTCCCGCTGCCCCCGGAAGCACTTTTCTGTGTTGGAGTTTTTCTGAGGAAACCAGACCGTGCTTTTGCTCTCGGGGAATGAAGAATTAAAAGGCTTGCAAGTTTTCAGTGCTGTCTGCGACCCGTGATGCTTCCTTCGCAAGAGAAAGATAAGAATAGATGCGAGCTTGTGTTAGGAATGATGAACGTTCTCTTTTCTAACCTGAAACTGATTTTAGTAATTCGGTGGTGACAGGTCTCAGGAAAATTGGTCGTTGCTGTTTTATTTAAATATAGCTGTTATTCTTTATTAAAAAAAGTTGAAATAACTTTTTAATCACCACTTTAAAACTATTACATTTAGCAGTATGTGTCAACACTTAAAATAATCCTGATAAAACAGCTGGAGATCCTGTGGCCGTGAACTTCAGAACCTCACTGTATTTGCTGTCTTGTCATGACTCAGTAATCTGAAAACAGTCGTTTAATCATCAGAAGAACTATGGGTTTGGCTAGTTATTGCTATGTAGTGGCACTGTTAATAAACAAGAATTTGGTTGATTTCATGTTAATCATGCAGAAATGGTAAGAAAGGTGACTGGGAGGATGATGTAATGAGAAGGAAAAATTCATCATGTGTTTCCTTCATTGTCACGTGGTAATAACGTTTTTATTTGGCCTGGTTGCCTATTAGGGTCTGTGATCTGTGTGAAATAGGGCTAGATTCTGTAGCAAAGAGATAGCTGTATCGTAATGGCCACCCTTGTGTGAGTAGTTTCTGGAGGGTTGTTAAATAAAGAGTGGCTAGTATGCATAACTGATCAGTTAAAGTATTTAAATTCATTTGTTTACAGGGTGTTTGAATATAAGGCTACCTGCTTTCCAGAGTTGCTGGAATTCCAAAAGCAAGCAATTGGCATTAATTATCAGAAATAAATTGGCTTTCAGCTCTCCTATTTCATGTAGTTAGTGTGTATATAGTTCTCGGAGGTAATGTAAGCTAAAGTTTTGCAAACTATGAACCCTAATGTTAAGAGTCTTGGGATGTATCTGTATTTGGAAAAGCTGGTCAAAGCAGTCAAATAGACTTTGCTTTTCACGTGTGTTGAGGGCAGGGGAATGGTGTGCTTTGGAGATGGAGGCTTGTGAATACTAACTGCAGTAGAAATACAAAGTGTGACAGTTGCAAAGTAGCAATATATATACATATTTAGCACTGTCTCACTTTCCTTGGGAAGGCAAGAAGAACTTTATAAGTTGCATCAAAATAGGCTAAAGAGTTCCAGCATTGTGGATAGCTATTTAGTGGGTGGGAGTCAATTCTTACTTTCTGACTCAGTTGGGGTTTTTTATGCCATTTTAAATGGCTGGGAAAGAATGTATAGAATTTGTGCTCACAAAGTATTATTACTGTATTATATCTTAAAGTTTGTGATATCCTGGTTGGGGGGGGTGGCTTCTAGTTTGTACATAGTATTATGAGTTCTCTGAATTAATGTTAGGTGTCACAGGAAATGGTACATTTACTGGTACAATGGCTGTTTAATGGTACAAAAAGTAGGTATCCACATAGTTATAAAATATATTGCTAAAAGCGAAGTAAAGCAGCAGCTCATGGAAGTGCTCCTACCTGTGGCAGACAGCAGTCTTGACAGTACATTTACTTAGCCTGCAGGTTAACAACTCCTGAGATGTATCAGAGAGGTGCTAGAGCATTGGTACAGCTGAAGCACTGGTGCAATATGCAGTTGATTAGCTGATTTAGACTTAATAGTTATGCCTTACTATGTTCAAGAAAATCCATGGTCAGAATCCTCGTCAGGTTTATTTTGCATCTGTGATGCAGGAAAAATGCATGTGTGGGGTAGGATCTGAAGGTTCCCTATTCAGTAAGGAAGGACTTAAAAGCATTAGTGGTTTGGCACAGTGGAATAGGTAGGCTGTAAATGAAAAGGGTCAGATGCATCTTGGAAAGAGAAGTAATTAATATAATGGGTATTTAGTGATGGATTGTAACATCTCATTTCTAACAATGTCATAGTATGTATACTATTATCTAACTATATTGTAATTTAAGAATTTCTATGCAAAAAACCCCACAGCACCCCACACCCTAGTTCTTGTTGCTTGACCCTGGTCTTTCCTTTAAAGATGGCATTGGTCTGAGAAATAAGTTAAGTACAGTTCTTGTATTACTGCTAAAACTCTCTGTGAAAGAGGAGAGGAAAATATATAAGTAAACTAGTTTGAACAAGTTTCAGATGGAAGCTGTGAAGGAAGAATCTTCTGTGGTTGAAGGAATGGTGTCATTAGTTCACTTGCTCAGTCTGTCCTGCATGTCTCTGAATCATTGTATTTCTGTGCAGCTATAACATACCTACCCTGAAATATGAAAAAATATTTTGTAGGTGCGGGACTGCATTCAGAAAACACTGACTGAATGGAGCTCAAAGATTGGGCAAGACCTCAATCAGGTAGGAGAGGTGTTGTGTGTGTTATCCATGTTACACATGAAAACCAAGGAATATGTAGTTGGTTACACATCTTAAAATATAAATGAATCTCTTAAATTTCTGTAAAAGTATCTGCAGCTCCATGTATCTTAAAAGAGTTTTTCTCCCCCCCCCCC
>NW_009648332.1:15430990-15439994 GCF_000708025.1 Charadrius vociferus | reverse complement strand
CCCCCCCCCCCCTTTTTTCTCTGATATTTAGTAAATTTGGAGAAGTTAAGAAATACAAAGTAAAGAATCCTGTTGATGGCAAATAAGACAATTCTTAGCAAAATAAAAGTCCTGGTCTCTAAGATTTCAAGTTAATTGTTGCAGCAATCACAAAAAAAAAAAATCTGTATACCTTAGCTAGTGCACTTTTAAAAACTCAATGGGGAATTATCTAAACTATGGAGGTGACAAACTAGATAGCTGAAGATCATCCCATTCGGAAGGGAACTCTGAAGGATACCTTTGGTTGTCTTAGAAATATTTCTGAAGATGCAGAAGTAGCAATTTTTCCCCTTAAGAGCTAAAGACTTCCACATAATTCTAAAAACCAGTCATGGGCACCTGACATCAACATCTTAGTGTATTTGTCTGCTCCTCTTTCACTATTGCTTCTGAAATTCAGCAAAGCAGTAATAGGTTCCCACTGAATGCAGTATTTGCTCTATGAAATATTAGCATGTTTCTTTAAAAAACAAACAAAAAAACCCTAAATAATGTTCCTGACCATTTCTTTCATGTTACCAGTTCTTGTATAATGGTGTCATCAACTGCACATTGCTGCATTCCACGCTGGAGTATAGTGCGGCAGTTACTGCTGAATGATTTGTGGAAGATCTAATGATTTCTCAAGAAGAGAACATAAATAAACATTTGTCTCTGTATGATGTAGTGATCCATTTAAAGTTAATTATTTAGAGTAAGCTAGGGTTTACAGTCAAAACATGTTAACTGCATAATACCAAATTCTTTTATGAGGTATATTGGTTTCCAGTAGTTAAAAAAAAATAAAAATATTAACTTTTGTTTAAAATGTTGACTGTATGGAATAACTCGAAGACTCACTTGAGGATTTTTTGATAGGGCAGCAAAAATTACCAAAGAGTTCTTGGTTGGAGGCGGGGTGGTGTGTGTATGATACAAAATCTTGTGTAGGTAAAGACATAAAATAAGTCACCTTGTGCCAGCTAACATGAGATGTCAGTCTGGTCTTAAATGAGATCAGAGGGTGAAATCTCTGAAACTTTGCTAATTTTTAGTTTCAAAGATACTGGTATTTTACAGCATTTTCACTGTAGGCTTTTCATAGGCTTCACTGAAATTGCAAAATACTTTTATGCAAAGATGTTCCCACCTAACACCCAAACTCCCTAATTCTGATAACAGGGTTTTTTTCAGCTTTTTTTTTTTTTAAAGCAAAGCAGTTTGAACTGGCACAGCAATCTGTTCACATCAGGAAATCAAAACACTACTGAATCTTATACAAATAATTCTTATCAGTAATTTGTAATTTTTTATATTAGGGGCATATACATGTAGGGCCTTTCGTATAGCTTCATTTTCCTGACCTCCCCTCAGAGATCAAGAAGCATTGGATTACTCTTTCTGTCATTGCATTTTTATACTGTTTCTGTTTCTAACTGCTGTAAGGCTATTTATTTATCTTAAATTACTTAAAAACACTCTTCAGGAACTTACTGTCTCCTCTAGAAGAGTTGTTCCTAAGTCTTATGTACTTACTACAGGAAATACTGGAGGTTCTGGAATGTACTGTAGCTCAAGCTGTAGAAAAAATAAGTCCTGAAGAAAGGGATGAGTTGAAAGTTTCAGGTAAGAACGTAGGCAAAAAGTACGGTGGCATAAAAAGGTTTCATGTGCAGTCATTAATAGGATGTTCATATATGTATTTTTTTTCAACATGTTTTGTAATTGCAAAGTCAAATGACATCAGTGCACACGCTCATAATTTGGGTAATTTACAACTTGGCTAAGAAAGACTCGAATTCATATTGCAGGTTTTAAAGCAGCTCGGCTTTTTTCTAGTTTAACTTACATCCGCTTGACACTTTAAATGTATTTTTTGAATCTTTGACTTTTCTGAAGCAAAGTATTACAGATAATACTGCAATTAAGAAATAGCATTGGAAGCACATTTATTTGCATAATTTTTCCAGGTTGAATATGATGAACTTGAAGGAGGCAGTCCAAACTAACACTAGTACATTTTGAGTCTCAGTAAGTTGTGCAGAGGTCTGTTTGTACTATTATGTTTGGGGTTTTTATACAGGTTGTTGCAGTTATAGCTGAGTGTCTTGATGCTTAAGTCCTAGCTGTACAGCTTATTAGATCATCTAACCGGATGATTTCTTCTTCTGAGACTGCACAAAAACTTTGAAATTTAAGAGAACAGTGTCTTTATTGGGCAGTCGTGTTTCAGAAGGTTGGGTTTTCTTTCCAATTTTTTTAAGTAATTGATGTAGATTCTAAGAACCCTTTACCCATGAACTCATAAGTAGTGTACATAGCAGAAGTAAACAGCTGTATACTTAATAGTTGGCTTGTTTAGTTATTGATTTCCGTTTTCTTGCAAATAGCAAAACTTTTCATCGTTGGATCAAACTCTTCATCAATCAGAGATGCAGTTGACCTGGGTAAGTGTGAAACTTGAACTTTGTGTTTTAGTTCAGTATTTAGAAATAAAATTAGAACCTCTTTCATCTAAGAGGTGTATTTAGTAACTGTCACAAGTATATCCTGTTATCCTATTAAGAGAGACTTAGGTAATCAAGTATATTTACACATTAAGTTTAGTCAGTAAACTAATTAAATGTGGATTGACACAAAGTCAAATCTGTTTCCTTGCTTCAAGCAGGAGCAATTTTTTATTCTTTCACACAAAACTTGTTAAAAAGCGAATAGCATGTGGTGTTTTAGTAACAGTGATACAATAGTTCTTACCAGTTGTTGTTAGTAGCCAGTTGTTTTTAACATGATGAACTTTGCTACTAACTGTGCAGTATTTCAGAGATTATTTAGGAAATAAAGCAATGCTGCAAGCAGCTGATGAAATAGTTAAGTTTTATTGAAAATACAATACAACGGCTGTACTGATACATAAAGTTTTGTTAGCCTAACATAGTGGCAATTGTGAGCAGCACTGAACTTTGCCACTTTGGAAGACTGTTGGGCATAAGGGGTTACCAGAGAACAAAGGGTCAGATACCATTCTTTTCTCTTGATATCACACTTAATAGCCTCTTTATTGTAAGTTGTAGTGCCATATGTTAAAAATTCATTGATAGAATCCTTCTCCAAAAGAAAAGAATTTATTTAGCTAATAAGTTTTATTCTTTTTGCTGTGCAAAAAGGCCTCATGACTTGCACCTTTCCTAAAGCTCAGTGATACTCCCAAGACCTGCCACTTCTCTCTGGCAATTTAGATTTCTATATTTAGTGTGCTTTTAGTCTTAACTCCTGAGATATATCAAAACATAGAATCATAGCATGGTTAGAGTTGGAAGGGACCTTAAAGATCATCTAGTTCCCACCTCCCTGCTATGGGCAGGGACACCTTCCAGTAGACCAGTTGCTCAAAGTCCCATCCAACCTGGCCTTGAACACTTTGAGGGATGGGTTCTCCTAGTCCATGCCCTGTACTTGAATTATATTTCAGAGTGAGAGTTACAAATTTTGGAATAAATTTAGAGTGAAGGAATCAAGAATTGTATGTCATCACTGTCTTCAGAGAAAAATACAGTTTTAACACTGAAAAGGGGAAAAAAGCTTCGCCCTTTGTTTGGTAGTGGGGTTTTTTTTGGTTGGTTTTTTGGTTGTTTTTTTTTTTTTTTTTCCCCCCAAGACCTAAAATTGAAACTTGGCCTTTAGCTGTATGTTTGTTTCTTTTTGTTACTATTCTTGACTGCTGATGCACTTGGAGTTTCAAACAGTGAATGGGAATATAGGAGAGTGAAAGAGGAGGTGTGGTTTTTGCTGAATTTGAAGAGTCATGCTTTTTATGTTTGTATCTCATAAAAGATTTTGCAGTGTCTCTGTTCTTTTTCCTCAGCATGTTCTGCCCTCGGAGTTGCTCAGTTAGACTCAGTCATTATTGCCCCACCTCCCATTGAAGATGGAAATAGCCTGTCCTTGGAGTATTTGCAACCTTATTGGCAAGAACTTGAAAATCTAGTTCAAAACAAAAAGATTGTTGCCATAGGTACCTCTGACCTAGATAAAACACTGTTAGAGCAGCTGTATCTGTGGGCACAGGTGAGAAAAAACTTCCTACTTGTAGCATTTCTAGGACAGAGAAACCATTGGTTTGTTGGTGCCACATTGTTCTTAACTTCTGTCATAAATGGGTTTATATACAAAATATTGATTAGCTATGGTATTTTCAACATCTTATGGATGGTCACAATATTGTTCAGGGTGGGGGAGGCCGCAACTGTGACTAGACTTGTTCAGTGTTCTTACGTACAGACTGGCAAAGGCTGGAAACCACAGGTCTGTTCAGTAGCAGGTTCTTTGAGGTACTGAAGGTTTGAGTTTTGAATGCTTTTATGTTTAGGAAGGAGCATAAACAGTACTTTTAAATATTCATATTTATTCCAGTGAATCTGAAAACATAGCTGTTTTCACTTTAAGCTGTGTTGTCAATGGAGAGATTTCCCCTTGGAAGAATGCTGTTTGAATGCTAAGCTTCATGGAAAGAGGAAGACAGGCTATGAATGAAGTGGCACAATATTTTGTTGTCCAATGTGACTAACTGCTTCTTAACATTTGAGTGATGGATGTGTGTACTGGTATGTGCCCATGGTCATGTGAGCTTGTGGATTTACTGTTTCCTTATTCTTTGAATATTCCTCTTATGACATTTCTTTTGTGGTATGCGGACATACTGTATCTGTGTAAGAGGTCCTGCTGAGAGTCCTGATTTGTGCTTTTTGCAGTTCTGTGTATACTGAGAGGACGGTTGAGGGGGATTAATGACCACCTGCATGGTGATCATGAACGCAGTTTGTGATGAGTTTAGTGGAAGAGCATCCCTTTTAACTTAGTCTGATGTAAGCACTTACCTAAAGGCATGGAAGACTGCGAATTATATATCCTTAACAAAAATTTATTTGGATTTTTTTATTTGAAGACTTTGTCAAAGTAATGCCCCTATAATGTTTTTACTTGGAGGGGGGTGGGGGGGTGGAAATGGAGGATGGACACACAGAACGGCTGCTGGTTAGGGAGCACAGCAGACAGGGAGCCAGAATGGGTTAGTAACTCATCTTGCTGTGGCAGCACCTGGAGTTAGATCCTGTTCTTGTTTTGGACTCTGTGCTGCAGGAAATTAAAGATGTAGGAGTTGCCTGTTCAGCATCATGCAGAATTAATTAGCTGTGTTCAGACCTCTAAACAATGGTCAAAGGCAAATTGTTCAAAGCAAAATTTCTGTTGTAATAGCAGGCATAGGGGGAAACAACTAAAATAAGTACATTAATATTTTTTCTTATAAAAGTATTCTGTTACTTTCAGGTGAAACCAAGTAGTAATCAGGTGAACCTAGCTTCCTGTTGTGTGATGCCACCTGATCTCACAGCATTTGCAAAACAGTTTGACATACAGCTGTTAACTCACAATGACCCAAAAGGTAAGGCTTTGCCAGATAAGTTAACAGAAGACTTCTAAATGCATTGATTCAGTACAAAAATGGGAATAATCTTTCTCCAAAGTTCCAAGTTAGTTACAATTGAGTCCCAAACAAAGGATTCTCAAAATTTCTCATCTATAAAATATTTCTATTAAATTTTTGCTTTTGCTTCAAGAAAGGGGGGAAAAGGCAATCTCTCAGCCTTGTATAGTTTCTTGAAATTGTTTTAAACAGCGAAAATAAAGTAAATAGAACAACAAACTACTGAGAAGTTTATAGTGTATATGTTAAAAAAATCTTATTTCTACAAAAATAGAATGAAATGAAAGTTGTATTGCTGAAGGCCAGTAAATGACAAACGATAATCCACTTGTCTGTGAAATAGCTTGCATAGAAATGTTGATGGTCAGTTGATTTTTGAGTAGTTTGGTAATGTTAGACATGTGTTGTGGTTTAACCCCAACCAGCAACCAGGACCACACAGCCATTCACTTACTCCCCCCGCTGCTTCCCCAGTGGGATAGCGGAGAATTGGGGGAAAAAGCAAACCTCGTGGGTTGAGATAAACACAGTTTAATAGAACTGTAATGAAAGAGAAGATAATAATGATAAAAGAATGTACAAAATGAGTGATGCAGTACAGTTGCTCATCACATGATGAGCCTGTCCTAAGCAGTGATTGTGGATTCCTGCTTCCTGTCCAATCCCCATTTATAAACTAAGCATTATGTCTACAGTATGGAATATTCCTTTGGCCAGCTTGTCATGTCTATGCTGCCTCTCAGCTTCTATGGGAAGCTGAAAAAGTCCTTGATTTAGTCTAAGCATTACTTAGCAATAACTAAAGCGATATGTATTGTCAGCATTATTCTCATACTACATCCAAACCACAGCAGCTACTAGGAATTAAATTAACTCTACCCCAGCTGAAACCAGGACAACATGTAAAATTATTACACTTTAAGTGGGATTCTTTCCAAGGTAGCGAGTTCTTAAAATAACATTATTACAACGAGTTGGTGTAAATTCTTTACTTGTTTTGTGCATTGATTCACTTACTAAATGACTGAATGACTTGAAGGCTTTCCTTTAGTCTCTAGAACTGAGTTACCAGCTCCCTAGAGTGTTCTGGGATATTATATTAGTTTTTCTCAAACACCCTCTTAGCGTCTTCACTATAATGACACCTTAAATAGCTTGCTGGAATTGTGAGACGTCTTAAACAATATCTAGTTCGTTCCTTCCCTACATTCTTCCTTATGACCAGCTATTCATGATGATCATACTTTTCCTTCCTTCTCCTTTCTTCCCATTCCCCCCCAAAGAAAAGAAGTACATGAAACACCATTTATGAAGTACACGCTTTATAGTACAACTGTTAGAACCAATTAATTTCATCAATGCTTAAGCCTGTATCAGCACTGCTCTGGCAGCATACAAGATGAATTGCCGTTCAATCTGACAATTTCCATGTCCTGTGAAGTTCAAAGTGTAACTTGCTATTAATAGATACTCTCTATTGAGAGTTGTGAAATGAAGGAGAAGATGATTTGGATAGAAAACAAAACAAGTAGTGATTCCCTTCTGCATTCTTTGCTATGTTTAACTTTTCTGTAATGGTCAGCTGAAGAGTATTGAGACTGTCTTTTGGGAACGCTCCTCATCAAAGAGATTGTTCCTTTGACTGACTTTCCAGAGGAAACTAGGAGGCCTTTCTTCTCTGCTTTGTGGCATTTAAGCCTGTTTTTCTTAATGCTTTCTGGGCTTGTGGTTATCAAGAGCCCGGTTATGGGAGATGCTGTAAATATTGAGCTTCCAGTGACTACGGAAGTAACTGAGAATGCTCAGTACTCTGCTGATTTCAGGCTTATGCTTTACTCGCCTCTAGTTTGTCCAGCTAGCTTCTCAAATTTAATGTTAATTTTTTCTTGCTAATGGCTCTGCTGATCAACTCCATTTGATATTGTAGAAGTCTCAGTTCATTAGTTTTGTGGGAAATACTCAGTGTTGCAAAAAAAATGTCCTGAAGATTTCTTCTGTAATATTCAGCTGCTTTTACCCTGTGTGCATTCTGGAAGAGTGGATCTGTGGAATATCTGGCACTGCTTAAGATTTTTTTTGACTGTAGGAAAAGGCTTCTTTTACTAAGCGTCGCTTTTTGCAGCTGTTTACATGACATTATTTAAAGCATGAATATCCCTTTTTAACTTCAGAATTACTTTGTGAAGCAAGTTTCCAAGAAGTTCTTCAGGAAAGCATCCAGAACACGAAAGCACATGAATGGATTCCTTTATGGCTTCTCCGGTATTCAGTCATTGTTAAAAGCAGAGGAATTATCAAGTCCAAAGGCTATATCATGCAAGCTAAAAGAAATGCCTCTTAAAACACTTTTTTTTTTTTTTTTAAATGGCTTACTGTTTTAATTTCTTGGGGATGGGGGTGAACCTTGCTTTTTTTTTTTTTCATAGAGACACTTTTACAGCATTTGTAACACAGACCAAAAGTTGTAATTATTCAGTGTGATGTCAGCAGGAGTGTCTGCAGTGTTCTAACACTATTTTTCTTAACCTACTCACCAGTTCCTTTAAAATATGAAATATTTTGTGTGTGTTTGTTTGCAGATGAATTTATCTCTAGAGAAACAGTTTAAAATATTTTTCTTTGTATGACCAGTTCACTGTAAAATTATCATTATATTTTAGCTGCCATTAGGTAGTATAGAGAAACTTATATATTTTTATTTTTTAAAAAAATGAATTTCTCTTAAATAATCTGGTAGGTACCAGGTAATCTTAAATTATCTGGTAGGTACGTAGATTTCAAGCATTCAAGGACTAGTTTTTGTAAAAATTGTCATATTTTATGAAAAATTATACCCCAAAAATTTAACTGGTATCTCATTACTCGGTATGTATATATAGGCAAGTCTGCTGTTTAATTTGTGTGGATGGGAAAATCGATTTATTTTTAATATAGTGTAAAAGACCTGTATGATTTAGAAAAAAAAAAAATGCATCTTCCAAATTACTTTCTGACTGTTACTTGAATTCCTTCTGGCTTCTTTGTGCCTCAATATGCTTTGTTTAGTGTTTGCACAAGTGTGATGGCATCTTTACTGTTTGAAATAGAAAATGTGTTATTGTGTGAATTGTTTAAAATAGGAATTGAAAACAAGTGATGAAAAAATCTGTTAATCAAAAATGGAGTTGTGCCTGTTGTCTTCTCAACTGTGGCTTGTTTTTTTGATACTTGTGACCTACACAATCAGAATCAGCCAAGTCATAACAGATAGTACATGTTGAAGCTGTTCACTATAGGATTGTGTAAAATGGGTAACTTCTTTTGGGGTTGCCTAGGAAACTTTGTTGCTTGAGCGCCATTCAGAAATGATGCAAGCAAGGGTTAGCTTGAAGTTAGGTGTATTTCTGTTTGGCAGTAGCTTAGCATGCTGGCTTTTGAATCCTAGGGAGATTGCTGCAGCTAGGGCAAGGGTTCTGGTTTAGTGTAGTCTTTCTATCAAAAAGGCCTTTTCATTTCCTTGGC
>NW_009648332.1:15429770-15430938 GCF_000708025.1 Charadrius vociferus | reverse complement strand
GTGTTTCTGAAATACTCATTTGCCTTTTGATTTCAGGTAGGAGCAGGACTTCATACTAGTAGCACTCATTAACTTGGTTGTACATATTTTGAGCTTTGGACTGCAAGGGAATGAATTTTCACCAACACTGTTCAAATTCTGTCATGTAGGCAGCTAGTGGAATTTGAATGCCTGTAGGTAGTGTCTAGAGTGTCAGCTTCCTATAATCCATTCCACTAAGTCAAAGGATGAATCTTTTTCAAGATACCTTTTGAGTCCTTACCTGTAGGTGGCAAATACTGGGAAATTCTCCTGGACTACTTCAGCTCCTTTGATAAATGAGAGGGGGAGGAACTGGAACTAGTAATGCATCAATAAGGGAAAAAAAATAATTAAACTTTTATCAAACTTTGGTCTTTTTTTAGTGTTGGGTCAGTGTGTATCAGAGTTTCAAAATTACAAGATCACTTCCCTACCAGCTTTGAGTTGTGTACTGCTGCTGATTAACCACTATCTGTATGTTCTGTCTCTGTGTTTGGCTGTTGACATTCTGTATTGTATGACCCTCATGCGTGCTCAGTTTTATAAATTGAAATGCTGCAAAACAAGAATTGAGCTAAAACAATGTATAGGCTGCTCTAATGGGATAACTATTTATTGCCTCTCTGTAAACTGTTAACAATTTGCTTGCTGTAGAAAAATACCCTTTAAGACATGATAATCTTATTTTTCTAGAGTCACTGGTAGACTAACATTTTATCAGTTGTCTCATTAGTTTGTTTTGCATCAAAGGGGGAGAGATGGGATTTCCTTACGTGAGAAACTTGAAAGTTTGAATTAAAATTTGAAATTCTTGGAGGCTTTTAATCTGTGCTTTGTATGAATTCTCATCATCTCCATAATGGTATCTTACACGTTATCATACAGTGGTCTTAAGGGTGCTACACTCTGGGTTGCCATCACCTAATGGCACGCGTAACCCTCTCCCCTGCAGCACGCTGTGCTACTCTGCGCTTGCCCCAGTGCCTCTCAACACCAAGCCCACACACTGCACCGTACTACGCGGTTTCCCTCACTGTCCCCGTTTTGTCTGGTTTTTGTGCCCCGCCGGGCGGGGGCGGGGCTCGGCCCTACGGGCGCGGCGGAGAGGTGGCGGCCGCGCTCCCCCGCCCAGCGCCGCCGGAAGGGG
>NW_009648332.1:15416954-15429524 GCF_000708025.1 Charadrius vociferus | reverse complement strand
GGCTTGCAGCCGCTCCGAGTTGTTACACCATTTAACGCTGCGAGTAGAGGTTAGGGTATTGTTTGTTTATTTGTCTTTGCAGTGCAGGTACTTTAGCATTTCTCTGTGGCTTTTCCACTAGACGTGCAAATATTCGCGTAAATACCGATCGTTTAGGTAGCATAGTTTATGTTGTTCCAACATGGTTCTGGTTTTTGGGAAGATCTTGTTGTTGCAGAGTGTTTTTTTCTTTTAAAAATTGTAAATTGCCTTCCAGGTAACTTAAAGCATCGTTAAAGAAGCACATTATGGCTAGTGTTGGAGTTGCTGTGAGGCCAGTCTGTTCCTAAAATTGGTTATGGAAACCATTTTGGGACACATTCTGCCAGTTGCTAGGTTTCAGTATTTTATAGTTGAGCAAATCTTTGAATGTTTCTGAACATAGCTTCTGGATTTACTTCCCATGACAGCTTGCCAGAGCTTTTTAGAATTAGAAGATATTTGTTTAGATTTGTTACTGTAGTTGTTTATGTATCCTAATGAATGTGTGTGTTTCTTCTTCTGCCTTAAACCAAAAGACAGTGGAGAGACAGATGAGTAAGGGTTGGTTTGTTAGCGCTTCTTCCACATAGAGTTCCACGGAGACATGTAATACGTTGTCAGTTCCAGTAGATTTTTTTAAAAAGATTGTTGGTGATTTATATAGCATATAGTAGTGATATATATAGCATATAGTTATTTTATTTGTCAATGGCACAATTTTTTTTTTACTCCTTTTCTAGGTGGCATCTGCTGAAATTAGTACTCCTGTGTCTACGAGGACTAGAAGAAGAAGTAAATCAGTTCATAAGCCAGAGGTAATTCAGGAATCTCAGTTTGAAGAGGTGGATCATGCAGAAACAAAGTCAGATGTCAGTGATAGCTTAGAGATGCAAATTACTAGAAATGAGAACACGACTGTTCGTTCAGTTGCTGAACCACAAGCTGATGGCGATGTGTCAGAAACAGAATCAAATTGCTCTGCTGTGTCTGGTCTTCACACACCTTTGTTTGTAAGAGTAACAAGACGACGACAAATTGTAGTTCCTTGTCAACCGGATTCTCCTGACAAAAAAAGACATGACAAGACAGCTTTTCTAAATAAATTAAACAGGATTCTGGATGAAGATGATGTCTCTGAAGCTGAGTCGTGCGCCTCTGCTGTTTCTGGTGTCCAGATGCCTAATGTTACCAGAACTACAAGAAGCAAACAAAGCAAAAAGAAATTGCAGCCAGATACAGTTCGTGAAGCCCAGAGTGAAGATATTGCTGATGCAGAGTCATGCTGCTTAACTTCTCATATGGAACCACCCATCACTACCAAACGAGTTACTAGGAGCATGCAAATGAAATCACAAGCAGAAAATGCTAAGCAGCCTGAGAAGGGAAACGGAGTTGTTTCAGAAGATGAAAATTTAATAGAGGACACCATTGAATCTGAGCCAGTAAAAATTTCTGATTCTAGACCTGATGCAGAACTTGTCTCTGACACAGAAGATGCTTCCTCTCTCACTGGAGATAATAAAGAATTTAGTTCACCTAAAAGCAAATATTCATCCAAATCTGCCAATACAACCCAGAGTGAAGATGTGAAAGAAGATGTTTTGAATAATGTAATACCCAGCAGTCTTACAAAAGTGAAATTAAGTGACACTGAATCGCCTGGAAAAAAAGCAGTAAAAAATGCATGGTCTGTTGGGGTAGATGATTCAGAGGAAGTATGTGGCCAAATACAAGAAAAACACAGTAGAATACTTAGGAGGAAGGGGAAACTAGAGCGTATGGATCTTTGTTTGACTGATTGCATGAGTCCCAAAAAAATTTTAGAATCCAAAGAGCAAATAACACCAAATGAAAGTAAAACAATTCCAGAATGCAAAAGAGCAGATGCTGAGGCAGATGCACAGCAGTCTTTCACCCATGCTGAAAAATTAAAAAAGGGGGAGCAAGCTAGTGCCGTGAGCAGCCCACAGAAGGACATAGCTGTTTTACGAAAAACTGATAGCATTGGTGGATGCGGGGTGCTTGAAATTGATGTGGGCCGTGGTGAAGACCAAACGGGAGAATATGCTGAATCTGTATCCCACAGCAGTGAAAGTGATGAATCTGAAAATAGTGATGTGGCAGACATAGGTACAGTTGAAGAGAATCTGTGTTATAAAGAGGCAGGTAAGAGGCCTCCTTCTCTCAACAAATCTTTGAAGGACAGTTCACTGCATGCTGAAGGGCTTTTTGTAATTGATACTGAGCCTGGCATGAGCTCCAGCCGAAACTATTACCTAGATCAGGTAGACCAAGCTAGTGATGCTGAAAGTAAGCATGAAGGAAGTGAAAAAGATGAAGAATCCTCGGATCTAGAAGAGGCTGAAGAGGAATTGATAGATGAAGATGAGAATGATGAAGATGATGATTTGTTGAAAAATAAGATTGACGTGTAAGTATCTTTTTGGGAGTAACTAAAGAATCTGCATTTCATTCAAGGATATTTACATATAGGATATGTAAGTTAAGTGCTAAATGATGTGAAGTAAATGAGGGAGTAGTCTCATATTGACGTGGAAAGTGGGGGTGCATAGATTATAAAATACAAATATAGTCCATAAATTCAGGGTTTGGGTTTTTTTCAGTTTTGTATATAGCAGAAGAGAACTCTGAAATATTTAGGCATCTGGAGGCCTGGTATGTGTTCAGCTTAAAAAACAAAATGTGAAATTGGGTTAAACTGGTCAGGCTGACTTAATTGCTTATTCAGGTCACAGTTTTCTTAATTGTTGATTTTTTTATTTTGGATATAAAGAACAAAAAGTCCAGTAAATTCCTTACATATTGCCTAATTAGGTCATGCTTTTTAATCCTAAACAGTCACATATATTTCCATGTTTCCAGTTCTTGTTGTGCTGTGGGACAGTGACACTTCAAGTGAAATCAACCCAGCATAGAATCATAGAATAATTTAGGTTGGATGGGACCTCTTGAGCTTGTATGGTTCAACTCCAGCTAAAATTCTTTCGTATGCTTCATATGTTTGAAGCATAATATTCTGTTTAGGTTGGGTAAGTCTTAATCTTCTGAAAACCTTCAGGTAGGCCAGAAGTCTTGCAAAAACCTAGCCAAACATTCAGTGTAAAGACATTATAAAAGATTGATCACAGTTTAATAGAAAGTATTTATAATATAAAGGGATTGTATTAATAAGTATTCAAGATACAATAAATATTGGTTGTACCTCTTTAGATATTACCATATTTCTCTGTAACGCTTTATAGCTTTTAAGCATTCTTGTAATCAAAAAACTGTTTTTGAGTTAGCCACATATATTGTTTGCGGATACGTTCCTTTGGCTGCCTGAATGGAATAATTAAAAAAATGTGAAACATACTAGCTTTGAAATGTTTAATAATGTTATTCTTAGTACTGTTACACAGACAAGGACTTAAACATTCCTATGAAGAATTCTTGCTGCTTCATACTTTTCACTAAGAGTTGACGATATTTTTACCAGCCATATGTTTGTGCTTTTGTGGGTTTTTTTTCTCTTTAGCTAGCAAGCTTCTCAGTGTATAGAAGAAGGGTGCTGGTCATGAGTTCTTTTAGCAAGGTTAAACAAAGGAACAAATTTTATAGAAGATAGTAATATCTAAGATAAGAACAGAGCATTAGAGTTAATGTGAAAGATTTGTGGAAGTGATTCCACAGGTATTGTTATTTAATAAGCTCTCACTTCATATAATGGCATGATTCGCTCCCCTCATCTTCTGTCACCTCTAAATTATGTATTTCTTCTAGATACTGAGACTTAAAATCATTGCAGAACTGAACCTAAGTGGGAAGAATGAGAAACATTGTTTCTGTTTATCTTTCTCAGAGGACAGTAGGTGGTTTAGATGCATGCTTGTTACAATATTCTAATCATTAACTATCTCTCTTTTAGTTTACATCTTTCCAGCAGCATAGACCCTGGTTTGAATATCAAGAAACTTGGAGGTTTATATATTAGTTTTGATGCAAAAAAACAGAAGCCTACATCAAGTGTAATTAAACAACTGAAGGAGAAGAAGGACCAGGTAATGTGTTTACAATTATGCAGTTACCTGTTACTGTAGTAACACAAAGATGTTAATTTAATAAGGTTGGTTTACTTATTTTTAAAGAAGTATCCTGTTTAACTGTTTGCTGGGAACTACCATTCTTTTTGGCCAAAGTGTGGATATATGTTTGGTTTTAGTGGTAAGAATTTAAATATATGTGACACTTCAGAAACTGAAAAGCAATGCAAATACCAGCGTTATCTTGTAAAATAAAATGAAGTTGATTATACCTGCAGTTTTGCCTAACGGTACACAAGCTGAAGGTCTGCTAACAAAATTTTTAGTCCTTAGCAAGAATGAATTTCAGTAAATAAAGGTCTATACTCCCTAATGCAGAATTAGCAGTTTTATTTCAAAAGCACCCTTTGAGATAAAGGAAGTGTGTTATTTTCTTTGAGACTGTTTTCTTAGGCTCATCCATGATACCACTCCATTCCATTTGCTGTCTCGCTTCTTCCAGAGCTAGCCAATTGCTTTCTGGTTTTCACCAGGGTTCTGTTTTGAGGATCCCTACTACTTTCATTGTGGATCAGAGAAGCTCAAGTATTGTATTATAATGCTTGCTTAGATTCTGCATGATTCCTTTAGTAGGTTCTGTACATACAGTAAAGCAGTAAAATTTGTATCAGTGAGACAACTGTCTAACATGAAAAAAAAAAAATTCTTACAGCTCTTGCAGAAGAGTATAATAACTCCAGATTTTGAAAAAAAGGAATGTGTTCCACCCTTCAGGGAATCACTGCATCAGCTAAAGAAACAGCGCAGGGTAAGTGAAGAGTTGATAACACCTCAAATAACAAAACAGGCTGTGGTAGAAAACCCCGTCCTGGGACTGTGTGCATGTAACAGGCCTCACTGGAAGTGGAGTGATGAACTGCCATTTAGTGTCTTCCTTCAGCCATCCTGTGAAAAGCCATCCTTTTTGTCACCAGCACACTGAATCGAGAGATCATGAGCTCAGACAGTACAAATCTCATTAATACAGTGCTGATGACCTTGATAATAAGAGTCATAAAATCTGCTTTTTAAAGGTACAGAGTTACATTCTAAATGCCTTATCCATCTTTTGGAGAGCAGAGTTCCCTGCTGTATCCTATCATAGTTGCTGAATGCAAATTTATTATTCTTGGTATTGCATCCTAGGCAGAGCGAGCAAAAACAACAGGTGACGGTTGGTTTGGTATGAAAGCCCCAGAAATCACAAGCGAACTGAAAAATGATCTTAAAGTTTTGAAGATGAGAGCTTCGTTGGACCCTAAGCATTTTTATAAGAAGAATGATAGAGATGGTCTGCCCAAGTACTTCCAGGTAAGGAAGCAGCAGAAGGTGGCATTGTACTGCTGAAGTTGTGAACAGCTGTTCTTATTCCCTGCATATTTTTTAGGTAGCCTCTATGTTGATTTAATTTCATAGCTTAATTATTAAAGTATTTTGATTACTTGGCTGCAGTTCACAACTGCTTAACTCTATATTACATATGTGTATATGCTGGGGTTTTTTAATATCAGCTTATCTCACAGTACTGACAAAAAATCTGCCTTAATCCATATTGTGAACCCTCAGTGGACTAGATTTTCACTGCTTTTTTAAAATATTAGCTGTTTTTAACAACTGCATTTATTTTCTTACCAGCTAATACAGCTTGAATGGAGACAGCTAGCTTTGTCATCAGCCAGAATTTTTACCACTGTAGCTCTCAGCTTTGAAGTGGTTTGCATAAAGAAAATAATTACTGCAGAAACTGTGAAAATAGATTTCCATCTACTTAACACCTATTTGAATAGTTAGCATGCTTGAGGAAATTGGTTTCATTTCTCAAAATACTACCACTTTACTCTAAAGGGTGGATCTTGTATGTTTCTGGCGGGTCTGTTTTCACTCCATGTATCTCTACTACTAACCTGAATCATCAGAACTGGCTAACATGCCTGTTGGAAAAAATGTGATGCATTCCAGGATGAAGCCCTTGTATTAGAGCCAGGTTAACTGCTGTGTAGCCATCTAGCAAGGCCACCACAATGACAGAGACAGGAGAGAGTTAAGATGCATTGATGCAGCAGTCCAGTGTCGAAAACTGTACAGTCTTAAAGCTCAGGCCCTCCTCTGTGCACTAAACAGTAACACAAAAAGTGCATAGAAAACGCTGCTTAATTCTTTTGAGGTTTTGCTCTTTCTTAAGATACCATTCTGATTTTATCTGTAGGCGTCTTTACACTGGTTGCTGAGGATTGCAAAAAAAATGGGGGGAGGCGGGGGGTGCAGAACAATGAACATCTTGCTGTACAGTAAGAATGTTTTAATTTCTGTTTTCTAGGTTGGAACTGTGGTTGATTCTCCCATAGACTTTTACCATAGTCGAATCCCTAAGAAACAAAGGAAGAGAACAATTGTCGAAGAGCTGCTTGCGGATTCTGAGTTTAGAAGGTATTTAAAAACGGTTTTGTAATTCTAATATCCTATGTAAGAGGGGAGTATTTTTAACTATATAACTTTTTTTTTGTTGGTTTTATTCAGCTTTTATGGTTTTTTTAATACTTCAGAGAAAACTTTTTAGTCTGTTTTAGCACTTCAGCAGCACTGCCATTGAGAAGATCTAAGGGACAGGGGATAGTTAGACTGAGACAGCATATTTTTGATATTCATAAAAGGGTTTTGTCCAACTTGGGTCATTGCTCTTGGCAGCCACTCCTAAAATGATGTCAGTGTTGAAGAGATAACGTATCAGCCCTATTCTGGTTCACTTCTAAAATAAGTGTCTGCACAGGCTTACACCAAAAACCAAGGCCTTTGGACGAGGGATTTATGCCTATGCATGCACTCCCTTTGTTGTTTAAAGACTGACTATTTTTTCTTGTCATAATTGATAGAAAAGTGCTGACTGTAATTCTATGAAAGTTGATATGATTTCATTTTATAAGCATGTCAGTCTGCCACCTGTCACAGGAATTAAAATTGCACTAGAAGTCTTACTTGAAGAATATGATTGGATTAATTAATGTCTGCCTAACCTACAGTTTCTGGGGTAGATCTCTTAGTTGATCCATTTTGATATTGGTTATTACGTGATATTAATCTGCACTTCTTTTTTCACATAATGACATGTTTTCTTGGAAGTAGTACACTATTTGGGATTATAAGGTTAATGTTGTCAGGCTCATAAATTAACTATTCATGTTGGGAAGGCAAGTTAGCGTAGCTATTTCTTAACTAGTTTTCTGGCTTAACCTGATTTGTAAGGTATTTATTAGAAGCTATTTTTAAAAATTAATGTCTTTAAAATTTGATCAGTTAATTTATGTTGTGGCTAATAAAGGGCTTTAACAAGGTACTTCAGCATTCGTGCAGGTATTTGTCAGGTTTCAGTGTCACAATTAAAGGCCTCAGTACTGCACAGTGTGCAGTAATCCATTGTGGTAATTGGTACAGGTACCTAAGAATCTGTATTAGAGGAGTTAGCAACTCATATTCAGTATATATATCCTGTTCATTGTTTAGTGTTAATCTCATCTCAGTTTTCAATCTTGAGTAGACTAAGGTTGATTATCTTGAGTTTGCTGAGAAGGCAGTATAAAAGTGGGTATAATTTGTTCATAGTATTGTCAACATTGATGAGTCTTTGCACTATGAGCAGTAGCAGTGTTTTAGCAAACTGCCCAAAATGTGATTGTGTATGCATTGAAGAACCCCGTTTATGCCAAAATTAATGATTCTTCCATCAAATTTACTTCCAAAACAAATTAACCTGCATTTATCATTAATCCAAATGTTGATTTCCTTTTACCTATGCATAAGTGTATAAAATTAAAGAAGTCTGACTTGGAAAACATGAGAGAACTCAGTTTGGCAAACTATACACGTAGAGTACTTTCCATGTTATCTTTTCCTGAACTTTGGTTTATCATGCTTAAAAGTAAATTATCTATTTTGTTCAGATATAATAAAAAGAAGTATCAGGAGATCATGAGTGAAAAAGCAGCTTTTGCAGCAGGGAAGAGGAATCGGAAGAAGAAGAAATTTCACAATTAAGAAAGACTTGAAGAAAAATAACAAGCTGGAACAACTTAATTGTTATAAAACTTTTTACAGAATGTTTTGGTTGTGGTGGTTTTTTTTTGTTTTCAAGATTGCAGGTCATGGTTTAGGGAATTCCTTGCAGTGGGAATTTGGTAGGGAGCTTTACCAAATTATCAAGCATCTAAATTTAAATTAATTTAGATTTAAATATAATTTTTTATTTAAATTAATGCTTATGTAAAAAGATAATTATATGAAAGCACATAGTTAAAGCTGAGCACAAAGTCCAACTTCATTTATTGTGGTCTTTTCAGGCTTCAGTCTTTACATCAATGAATTAGTAAAATCAGTATAAAGTTATGTGCGTAATTCACCTTGGCACCCGTTACATGCTGGAACAAATTCTTCCACGTCTTGTTAGAGGTGCTGCTGGCCATTTCTGTAATAGAAGTTACTGAGAAATAATTTGGTTGTGAAGGGTTTATTTCAACACTGACCACAATAGGGTTTAGAATGTCCTGGAATTCAGCATTTGCACGTACACTTTATATATATAAAAAAAATAAATATAAAAATAATAAAGAAAATATAAATTACATATTGTTTAATAGATAAAATAATGTAAATATGTTATTTATATATAAAATGGTAACATTCCATCATATGTTGCTTTCATTAATTTTTACCATTTGATAATTTTCTAATGATCTTTTTGAAAAGAACTTGACAGTGGGATGCATTATCTAGGGTGTAGCTTGCAGATTGTGGTCTGGTAGCTGACTTGGAATAGTTCTTCAGGTAAATGAATAGAGTGAGTTTGGAAGGCCTCTGCTACCATTATAGAACCAAATATGGCCTCAGCTCAGTTCCCCTTTAGGGACGGTTCATAACCTTTTGTGATTGTCAGAACTGTTGTTGTGTTGGGTTGTTTTTTAATGACTTGGTTGTTAAGTTGCTGTCACCATTGGTGTAACTCAGTTACTGCCCTTAGGTAGCAGAAAAGACAAGTAATAGAAGAAATAAAACTGTCACTATGTTGTCTTGGGTGGATTCGGTGAGAAAGATTTAGAAGTGATTATCAGAGGACCAGTGGTGTTGATTGTATTCTTACCATACGAACACTGAGTTTTAGAGGCTGCCGATCTTAAAGAAGAAGTATGCTCTTTACCAATATTTAACCATGAAATTTTCTACTACTGAGAACGAGAAGTGTTTTTTTTAAGGATTAGCTATTTGTGCTGGAAATAGCTAAAATGAAATGAACATCGTGGTATATATTGATCACCAGCTGACGCTTGAAAGAAATGTTCCCCTGATACTTTAGGGTTTTTTATATTCTTCTGACGTTGACCATAACGTTTTGCTATCAGAGACAGATGGGAATGTAGATTGCTTAAGAAGTCTTGACTGCTTGGAGATGAAAGGTGTGCAAAGCAAAGAGAATTCAATGGGTGGCATTGAATGGGTAGTATAGTTGTGTTCCTTCAAACACATACAAGTAGAACCACCTGTCCCCAAGTCTCAGCTAATATAGAGATGCAATTCTAATACAGTTATATGTATGCTAATATCTTGATTCTCTGTAAATGATAAAAAAGCCAATAAAAACAACTATGGTGTTTTGTTCTCTGGATGAGACATGGAAGCACAAAAAAAAATAATACTGAACACTGGGAAAAAAAACAAGGCACCACAGTAGTTGTCATTTTCTTGCATCCTGGGATGTTTGAGTGCAGCTTTGGAAAAGCAACTTGGAACTCTAAAAGACCTTAAAAGAGAAATGCAAGCTTTAGCATTTGACAGCAAGCAACAATTCGGATGTCTTGCTGAGGCTGCTCAATAGCTAGTTATCAGAAGTTACTTCGTGTACATCATTGCTAGTGAGGGATTTGTTTTATGTTCTATATCCTTTCCCTTCCTTTGATTTTTCTAACGTCTTCTGTTTTGCCACATGCTGTGCCCGGCAAGTGTCCACGTTCCTCTCTGAACAAGAGGTGCGATGTGCCGGACAGTGTTTGCTGGGCTGCACGGCAGTACTTGCGGGCTGTGTTTGCTGGCTTGCTTGTTAGCTATTGCCTCAGCTTCTGCTTCAGCCTCTTTTAGTTAAGGCACTAGTGTGCCTTTTCTTAACCATCAATTTTCATAAAAGCATAGGCAGGTAGTATTTTTGACTCCTTTACCTTTCAATTAAATTAGCCTGAAATTGGCAATAAGGTTTAAGTTGCTGGGGAGAGAGTAAAAACAAAATACACCATGTGATTGCATAAATTTATCAGATCTCTCTGAAAATACACCAAAAAAATATTTGTGAAACACTAGCATCATTAGAGAAAATTTACTAATAAATGCAAGTAATGCTTTCTTTTAATAACTGTCTGAAATATTTGTGTTAATTTCTAATTTTGCCTTTGTTGACATAAACCATTATTAACAAGAGATTTCCCTGAGGTTAAAGGGCAGTAGGTACCCTCTTGGGGGTTTTTTAAATAGGTACTTATTGCTGTTTTGGATGTCACCAGCATGTTTTGTGTGGACACTAGTAATTCCTTTCTCCTGCTTCTTTATGCTCCCCTTGTTTTTGCCAGTATTGCTTTTGCTTCTTGCCCTTGGGGCAGAGACTACCCCAACAGTTGTACAGCCCAGTGAGTTCACAGTCCATCTCCCAGATGTCACACTCAAAAGGCTGTAGTGAAAAGGGATGAGGCTGACAGTGGCTGAGGCGTTGCTGGGGTGGTGCCACTAGTAGGCATGGTTAGTTTAGGAACAGAAGTAAAATACTTTTCTCTGTCATGCTCTCATTGTTCACACTTCTTCCGTTTTCCTTCTTTGGGGGTCTTTAACCTCTCAACTTAGTCTCCATAAAACTGAAGGTATCTTCTTATCATTGCTATTTTCCATGTGATAAAACTGTTTTTGATCTCTAAATTTTTAGAAAGTCCTGTTTTTATCACAGGAGCTTTATACAATCAGGTCTTGAAAACCTGTAAGGATGGAGACTGCACATTTCCCAGAGCTCCACTGCTCGACTGTCCTCACAGCTGAAGTAGTTCTTCATATCTAGTCAGATAGAAGGATTATTATTATATTATTAGACTGCCTCTTTGCCTTCACATTGCTTTCGTTTTAATTACTCCATAAATTTGTAGCAAGCGGCATCTGTCCAATTTATGTTGATTGCTATGATTCT
Source organism: Charadrius vociferus (assembly GCF_000708025.1). Taxonomy (NCBI): domain Eukaryota; kingdom Metazoa; phylum Chordata; class Aves; order Charadriiformes; family Charadriidae; genus Charadrius; species Charadrius vociferus. Next base: position 15,418,217 of record NW_009648332.1, on the reverse strand, counting down.
TTTTTTTCTTACGATTCTCTTAATGCATTCTGAAAAACTAGAAGTACGTTGTCTGTAGGACATTTTCCTCAAAACCCTCTTCATACAAACATTTTGTGGAATTATGTCCCTATACTTTTCCACTCGGATTCACATCACAGTCTGTTACACAGCCAGCATCGCAGGAGAGCTGTCCCGTGCTCACGTCTAGGGAATACCCTGCTTCTTGAACCTGCAATTTCCTCTTTTTCTTTTGGATTGTAGCCCTTAATTGACTTCTGCATTTTTAGAGTATTGATTATGTAAATATTGCTTGCAATATGCAGACATGTAGGTAAAAGCCTCTGCCTTCAAATTTGTTTCACTTGGAACTAACCAAATTTTATGAAGCGATCCTTAAATACAAAAAGTAGAAAGAGAAGTAGTATTTGGACTGAAATGCGTTGCTGTGAGTGACCAAGGAGGAATGTTTTGTCTTCTGTCATTTGATTTAGTTGCTTTTTATGAAGTTCATGTAGAGATGGTTTGGGGTTTGCAGTTTGTCTGCAAATTCGGTGAAAGCTTGATGTTTCTGTAAAGGGCTGTAGAGTTTATAGTTAGACGGCATTCTAAAGTGGGTTACTGTGCTGCGAAACTGATCGTCAATGTTCCTGATGGTGTGTTTCATTTCAATTGTGTGGGGTTTTCGTAGATTACTTTTTAAATACTACAGTTTGAAAAACAGGCCGTAGTCACACATGCAGGATTAAAAATAATTTGTCAAAAAACCCCACAAATTGAATAAAATCATGAATCAGATTAATTTATAATTTATTCAATTCTGAGCAAAATCAAGGAGGTTTGTTTAGTGCTGCTGCCGTTCTGTGTTTTACCACACTTTTTTTTTTGAAGTTGACTGCAGTTACTATAATGGCTCATCATCTTCTGTCTATAAGTATGCGTAAGTTAGGAAGAAAAGGTGGTATTAATTCAAGTGTGAAATGCTTCGGCTTTGCCTACTGCATTTTGCGGGATTTTCCGTTGCTTGTAAATACCCGGGAAGGCGCGGCGCGACGCCGCTGAAGTGCCTCCAGGAAACAGAGACTCTTATTTTCAACTAAAATTTCTTTCCGAGGGGTGTCCGAGAAGCCTGACCGCAGAAGCAGGCCGGTGTGTAGGTACGGAGGGATCCGGCCGGGCCGTTGCTGTCGCTGTCGCTGGGCTTTGCCTGAGGCCTTCCCTGGTGGATTTTCCTTCCTGAGGGCGTTGGAAACGGCCGCTGCGCGCGGCAGCCGCCGCCCTCCC
>NW_009648332.1:15376756-15416507 GCF_000708025.1 Charadrius vociferus | reverse complement strand
CGGCGCGCGACCCGCCCCCGGCGGGGGGCCCGGGCGGCGGCGAGGGGCGAGCGGCGGGCGAGCTCCGCCTCAGGCGGCGGCGGTGCTTTAGGTTTCCTCCTTTAGCCAGTGTGGACAGGCTTAGCCTTGTAAACCGCTGTTTAACGAGCCTGGGGCGACCTCTGCGTGCCACTTGAGCGCCGTCCCCAGGTGGGGCCAACCGCTCGCTGTTGCGCACTCGCCGTAGGGCTCCGTCGTTATTTCTTATGAAAGACTGATTTTTTAAAAGTTCATCAGTAATCAATATAAATATTTGTCGTCATCCCACTTGGGCGTTTTCAGTATTAACCCTTATGTTTGGGGAATGTAATTATATTCCGCAGTTACTTTGTACTGGGGAACTGTTCCTTCAAATGGCCATGAATTTGCATAAGGAAGTCCTAGCATTGGGCCTTTTTACACAGATGAAGGGGATGCATTGATGAATTAGATTAAATGATTTTGCTTTAACAAATGTGAACATTTCTCATATTGCAATTATTTATAATGTGCTTTTAACAGCACTCCACTTCTGGAGTAAATGTGAATATTTCCAGAAAAAAAAACCTTTCAGTCATAGCATCAGGGATATGGGAGCTACACTGGGTCAGTTCCAAAGTTATTTGGAATCAAGTTATATTAATGTGGTGGTTTCCAGCATTGTAGGTCTTTAGGGACAGTCTAAACATGGGGGGTCTGGTTTTATTTTTAAACAATAGCATCTGAATTAAAGGAACATAGAAAACTGTGGTTATGTTTACTGGGCATCCTGTACACTGCAGCATTGTGCTGGCCTTCCAGTGCCACATGAGACAACAAAAATACTGTGTGGGAATCACAAAGACAAGACATAGGTGACCAGTGAAAACGTATCCATGCAGCCTCTGCTAGACCCTCCAGCAACTTACTATGAGTTGACAGGTAGAGAAATAGGATGTGGGAATCACGCCTGGAGATTAGTGACTGATGATATTTTGGAGGCACTAAAAAACCCCTTGTAAATAGAAAGAACAAAAAATAAAATAAATTAGGGAAATAATATTCTATTATGTGACAGTATTTTCAATGTGGGTGAAAACATTACAGTATACTTGGATCATTGCTCCAAATATTGTGAACGTCTGTTACTAAATCTATTAAAGGGAGCAATGACTGAACTTGAACTATATCTGTTCTAAAATCACAGGGAAACCCTCAGTGGATTTAGTAAAGCAAGATTTTCCCCTTAAGAGCTGTAATTGTGCTCTGAAACAAGTCTTTGATTTTTTTTTAAAATCAAGAGTAGGCATATTAGAAACCCCAAAAGACAAGGGTATGATGTTATTCCTTCTTTAACCCTCCCCAAATCTGAATTCTAAGCCCAAGCGAAGCCTATGGCTTTCTGCTGCTGGGGTGACTCCCTGGCTTGGCTCTCCTGTGGCCACCCCAGCCAGGCTCGGGGAGGGGGTGCAGGGCTACCAGGCACCAGGGTTGTGCTGAGGGCTCAGGGGAGTGAGCTGGGGCCAGAGTGGGCAGGGCTGGAAGGAGATCTGCTCTGTAGTGCCATGGCCTGGGTTATGCAGGAAAACGGTTTTGTGAGAATCTCGTGTTTCACTTGATAATAATTTAAAAGTATCAGTGTCCCTAAGAGTAGAGAAAAACATGAAAATAAGTGCTCCCTAAAATCTGAGTAACCAGGAGGCTAATCAAATCCATGTAAAATAAGCTGATTAGGATACCCAGTCCACCAGCATTGCATCAGAGGCTGAGATACCGAGTGTAATGGATAACCAAGGTGACTCAGGTAATGAAGGCACACTGGTAGTATGCCCCGTGATTCCCATGAAGTCAGCTAGTGCGCCTGTGGCCAGCAGTGAGCCAAACCTCATGAGCTGGCTGATTATTAAATAGTTCCTGCAACGCTGCCCGGAAATGGGGGGTGGGGCGGTGGGGTACTGGAAAGGTTCAACAGTTACAGCTCGTACCATATTGGAGGTACACCCCCCAAGCTAACAAACTCTTGTGGATCCACAGCAGTTGTAAACACAGACCAAGAATTGCCAAGTTTTACAAGATTCAGAGCAGGTCTAATTGAATTGGTCTTGCCACACCTGTACTGTTATGGACAGAACTCTTGATAGCGCTGCTGGTAAAGGAATGCAGAGGGTGAAAAGTTTAATTTGAGTCCTCAAGGCCCCATGCTGCGTAAAAGGAACAGAACTTTTGTTTTTAAAAACTGAGTTGATCTTCAGAATAATAAGCTTAAATTCATGTTTGTGCAACTCAGATAAACCACTTCTAACTAACTAATCGCCATGAACTTCTTGTAGTTTGTGAATACCTGGGCGCATTTGTTGTGGGGTGAAGTGAGTGTTGGTACGTCACTGATGTGATTTGGTAACATGGTACCTTTGGGCAGCACAGCACTAACTGACTGCAGATAGTGAAGAACTGAAGTTTGCTGTGAGGACACTAGTTCTGAAGGTGTACATGTGAAGAATCCTGACACACGTATGATGTTTATTTCCTCTCATTTTCGTTTTGGTTAGGTGGTTTACACCAGTAGGTAGAGGTTGGCTGTGGGTTCCGTTCATGCAGGAGGACTGACTGGGGAAGCGTTTGGAAATTTTCCAGAGATATTTCAAGTTATTCAAGTAAACTTTCTTTCTTATTCTGTAAATGCAGTCTCAATGCAAAGTCCACTTTTCCTTTTGGACAGCAGATGGAGCTGCTGCATGGGAAACAGAACACTTGCTTCACGAACTACGGAAATGTGGTATGGTATGTTAGGCAAAAACAAGATATCAGATTAACCTTTGGCACCTGGACCTGGCTCAGTCCTTTGGACTTTGCCTTTTCTGGGACCAGCTGAAGTCCACTTCTGTTGCAAGCTGGCTTTCATCTTAGCTCCTCTTCAGCCTTATGCTGTGTTTCAGGCAGTGGAAATTTCCTGGAGCACAATTGTGCTGCTTTTAGTTACTGGCATTTAGAAAATTTTCACCGAACTCTGCTATGTGTGATTTTGCTAATTTTAAGTAGGAGGAGAAACTGAGGTAGGAATACTTGGACACAAGACAACAAGTGGAGCAATAGCAGGCCAAAAATAGCACTGTCCTATAGCACTCTTCCACTGATTTAAAAAAAAAAAAATCTATAAATTAATTATGAAATTATAGTGTTCTTCAAGAGACTTTTTACAACTTGGGTTTCAGCATTAACTTCTGTCATTATGAAAAATAGTGCTATGTACTGTATAATTAATTTTGCTAAGGTTTGAGCTTCAGTGAATTTATTATAAAGGCAATTTCCAAATGTACAGAGCTTCCACAGATGTTTGTTGGGAGTACCATCATCTTTCTCTAAGAACCTCTATAGTAAGTGTACTTGTTGAGAGCAAGAGGTCATAGAAGGTTGCAGACAAAGAGGTTGTCATAGATTATCTGAATGGGACCCTTGCACAATCTGTGCATTTCAGGTTCTTTTCTTTCTCTCCCTTGAAGTGGGGTTTATTACAATGCTACTGCTAATGATTCATCTGTGTAGTGCAGCAAGAGAAAGCACTCTTTGAACTGGAGGGAGAAATGCTGGGATACACAGGGCCTGAGGATACTGAAAAGAACTCTTTCAGGGAGGGTTTCTTTTGGTAGTTTACAATTTGATTATTTTTTTTTAAAATTATTTATTTACTTAATATGAAGATAAATGCTTCGCATTGTAGATGCTTCTGCATCTCTGCCTTTTCCTCCGTGGAGGCTGTAATCTCTATGTGACTATTTTTTAATTGGAGAATTACCCCTGTTACCCCTGTTTGTCAGGCTGCCGGCAGGAAGACTGCTGTTAAGAACCTCTTCCAATTACCTTATTTATGGCTGTTGTTGGACTAATACGTGTTCTGTCCTCTCAAGTATATTTGGGTAGGTAGGAGTAATTCCCAAGGGCAGTGTCTTGAGGAGTCAGGGGAACATTAACGATCATGCCAAATCACTCCTACAATGGAGTACAATGTTAATTCTGCAGACAATGTTAATTCTGTATAGCTCTATTAACAGAGCAGCTGCTGCAGAGCTGTCTGTAAGATGAATACAGTCTTTGATGGAAAAGTTTGAACCCCTTTCCTCATGTTGCATAAGTAATTTTTTAATATAATTTTTAAGTCTGTGGTTCTTCATCATTGTTTTCTGTTATTAATTTCTTATTAATGTATTCTTTATATGTTATTTTATTTCTTTATTTATTGTTAGATTTTATTCATAAAGCAAAGTACATAAAACCAGGTGTCTACAGTGACTTTGTTTTTGTGAGAGTTCTTCCCAACGTTTTTCCTGCTTCCTGAACATGTTCATTTGGAGACCATTCACTGCAATGGTACAGACTAATGGCCAAAGGACCTTTTTTAATAAATGCAGATTACTGCAGTTGTGGTCAAGAGTGCTTTCTTCATATCACACAAGAATGAAGATTATGACTACAAAGTGCTTTTCATCCTTAATTCCCATTGACGTCCTTTGTGATATTGCTATTGACTGTTTTCGCTGAAAATAATTGGAGCATTAGCACCTTGCAGGAGATCCTTAGTGCTTCCAGAAATCAATGTCAGTAATCACACATACAGACTTTTTAATTTTTTTTTTTTCCTGGAGGATTGAAGTGGGAAATGTTTGACAAACATTTACTTCAAGAGTGTTCCCTATTAGTGCGAAACCCATGCAGAGACCTGCGGAATCTCTCTGCGCACTGCGACAGGACATTTGGAGAAGTCCCCGCTAGTGCCTCTTGCCAAAAGTGGAGTACAACTGAGTTCCAGAGAGGACCACTGGGTGACAGGGTTCTCCTGGTGCCTATTGACACAGTTGAGTTACTTCATTCTTCATTTTGTAAGAATGAAGCAGTTGTATTGTCCAGATAAACCTGAGACACTGATAAAGATTATGGTGCCTCTGCCAGATTTACTGAGAACAAATACTAGAAAACCAACAGCAAGTATATAGATTTGGTCTCAAAACTTCCAAAATAATCAAGATGAGCATGACATGTTTCTCTAGCATATGTGCTAAGGTGTAGTGCCTTGAGATTATTAAGATACAAATTTTTCTCATCATCAAGTATGCAGATTAAAAGCAAGAATTTGAATATATAGGTAAAGGATGATGAACCTGAAACAATCTTAAAAAATCCTTACCTTCTCCTGCACTGCTTAAATGCAGTATTTGCTTTTTCACCTCACCCATGTGCTGTGGGAGTGATGTGTGGTGTTTAAGCAGCGGCGCAGTGCTGTCAGCTGGTTCAGTGCAGATAACAGGAAGGTTTTGTAAGTAAAAACACTGTGTTAACTTCTGCTTTCATTTGAATCATTCTGACCCTGAACTAACAATACCAAGCCAGTGGAGTTATTTCAAGGCTGTATCAATGTCAGTAAGAGTATAATTTGGCCTGGAGTGCCTCACTTTTTGTAATGGACATGATGCTCACTTTAACAGAGAAAACGTAGGTGATTTTTGGCAACCTTTCCTTTGAAGATGTCCCAGGTTAATAAATCCAGGCTTTAAGTGTTGTCATTACCTTTCTTTCAGGGGAAAAAGCTTTTAATCTGCATTGATTGGGACCTCCTCTGAATATGGATAGGAAGAGAAATGGCTGCGGACTCTTGTCTCTTTGGTGAGGGATACTTTAATATTGTGGCATTTATTGCTCTCTTTAAATTTCTCAGAGTGCGGCACTAGTACTGTGTGAACTATTCTTGACAGGTAAAAGTTGTTATGGGGTCAGAGTGTCCTAACAACTGTTTGATCATCACTGGGTAATAAGTGTGTCCCTAAGGTTGGTTGTGTGTAGTCAGGCCATGTCTGGAAAGAGCTTACCAAGCATGTTCTAAAAGGACAAAAAGCTTTTATTCTTGATTAAATTTTGCTTTTAGCTCAGTTATGAATATGAGTGACTAACTCAGCATACCATGTGAATACTGACTCTGATCTAATTGCAGGAACAATACTATTTAAAAATTCTGTCCTCTTGTCAGTCTTTTAATTACAAATATTATACAGGCTGGGAATCTAGCCCAGAATTATATGTACGCTCATTTCCTCCCTCCCCCAACAAGTTTTTACTAGATCTGTTTCAAATGTTTGTTGATTTTACTGTGCTGAAACTTTTTGGCAAAATTATCCCTCTGTGGATTTTAGAACCAGAAAATGTGGATTGTATTTTAAAGGTTTATTTGTAAATTTGCTTTATCTACTTGAATACTCACTCGCTCAATGGAGTATCACAATTTATGAATTTGATTTTTGTAGCTAAACTCAGTGTGCGGTATGAGGTAATGGACTGGGTGCCAGGAATTCCCAAATTCTAACCCTTTATTTGTCTTGGCCTTGCAGCATGGCTTGGCAAGCCATTCACATTTTCTTGTAGGTGAAGCGAGGGTGATATCCAGATTGGGGTTCTGCAGAATTTTAGCTCCATATTATTTCTATGAAACTGTCTAACTGTCTATGGGTCAGTGCCCATAGCCTTCTAACCCTATGCTAACGTTCTTCATCTTTCTCACTCTTTTACTTCCACTTGGCAAGCGTGAAGGGAGTGTGACTGAGCACATGACCCTCCACAGGCACAAGTGAGCAGAGAAGATGCTCAGCAGCTTGTGGTTCACACACACAGAGTAGACAGGGAAGATGATGAAGCACCTGTACTACAAAGGAGTTATCTGTGGATATTCCAGCTCCTTTGAACCGAAAGATGTGGCTAACAGGACATTGCTACTGTCTTAATTCTCTTGCATCCCTGCATACTATCTGCCAAATGGGAAACAAAGCTCATCTCATTTTACAGGAGTTACAGAAACTTCAGATTTACTTCTTGTGAAAATGAGCATTCTCTTTTATACAGGTAGAAACCTGAAATTATTTTTATAGTAAGCAGTCAGAGAAGACTTCAGATATTATTTTTTTTTTCTGATACTAGAGTGTAGCTCAGAGATGCACAGCAGTAGATTGAATCTTGTGTCATAGGGGCAGAGACCCTGGCAGTTATGCATAGGCTAGATATGGATGTGATGAATGATATGAAGCAGAAGTGGGTCTGTGGTCAGTGTAATGACAGGCGTGATGCTTCCATGAAAAGGAACGGTGTATCTTTTTGATAGTTTGGAAGTAGAGTAAATGGGAACAAAGGAGTTTCAGAGTCACAAGTGGGTGATGTGCACATATAGTGCAATTAACTCTAAAATATAATTTTTCAAACTTTTTAAATTGTTGTCCACAACATTGTAAAAAATTGTTGTTTAGAATTTACAATTGTATTACATTTCTGTGGATTAGGAAAATTTTTCACATATTGGGTGAAATGTATTTACTATATTATATGTGGTTTTGCAAAAATAACATTTTTAATGTCTTTTTTTTTAAAGATAACTGGAGATTATTTACTGTGTGGGTTATTGGTAATGATAGGCAGATGGGGAAGCTATGATTTGATTCTGTTTGGGTTGCAGTCTGCTGTAAATTCTTCTCTGATGAAAATGTGAGGAAATTCACTTGAACAGAATTAAATTAAAGGCTGCCAGCCAAATGCTTAGTTCTGGTTGTTGCCGTGACCTGAATATAAAGAACACAAGCAGCTCTTCATGTGAAAAGGGCATGTCTGTCTTTTTTTCTTTATTTCCAAAAGAATTTGTTATGAAATCTTGTTATGTGAATATATATTTTTATGCATAAATAACATATCTTGTGAATTTTCTATCACATCTCCAGTTCATAGAGCCTTGAGGTGTGCAGTGATCAAACATTCTGTAACAACAGCTTCCATCAGACTGAAGAGTACACATATTAAATGTAAAAATCCTAAAAGAAGAGTGAAATCCAAACAGATTTCCACCCCTAAACCCTCGGCTATCCTCTTTAGGTCTATGTGGGAAGTATTAAAAAAAGTTGTTGCATGACAGTGAATACTGATAGAATGGATCTGGTGTTGCTGGGAAAATTGGAAGCTTCTGTATCCCTTCAGTGGCATTATTATAAACAAGGTAGTTGTGCTCACTGTTATTTGGAAGGTTCCCAAATTCTTTTACCTGGTACCTTGACCCCATCCACGACACATACCATAGGACATCAGCCTTTTGAGGTTTAACATAAGCAAATATGACACTGAGTAACCATATGGCAGGAATTAATTTTCTCTTGTAGAATAATTCCTATTAAGAGCCATACCAAAATTGAGGGCGTTACTCAGAGGGACCATTCGGGGAGCGTCTAGGTGTCTAGTGTTTCTCCGTGGGAATGGGGGTGAGGTGGCCACCTTGTGGGAGCTAAAGAGCTGTGAGAGGAGATGAGCGGGCTTTGTACCATCGGGGAAGAAAGAAGAAATCAATCCCAAGATGGAGAGGTCTGGAGCCACGTTATTTCTGGCAACAGAAGAGGAGGCTCCATCTCTGCCTGCAGAGCTGCAATCATAGAACGAACGTGGTGCCCTGGGAAGAGGTGAGGATGAACAAAGGCCCATCAGGGGAGCATCAGAGCCAGCTGAGCCTGAACCAAATGTCAACAAGAAGAGCAAAAGAGAGCTGATAGGTATTGCAGGCACCAGCAGGGAATAAAAATAATTTTTCAGCACCTGTCTTCTGCCCTGATGAGATGTTTTGGGATGTTTGCTGAGTGCTGGGCTTGGATCCAGGGTGCTGCAGAGAGACTGTCAAGGCTTGTCTGGCCCTTAGACTTTTGGCCCTTGCTGCACGTCTGTGTGGCCACCAAGGACATATCAGGAGGGACTGTGAAGATCTGGGGCTGAAGGTGAAGGTTACAGGGACCCAGGTGTCTCTTCAGTCCTTTCAGTGAGCACAAGAGGCTTGGATAGGAGAGAATATGTCCTGAGGAAGGGTTATCATAATCTAAAAAGAAGTGATGACACGAGGTCAGTGAAGAGGTGTCCTTATGATAGGGGAGGATCCCACTCTTCCTCTGTGAAAGCAGCACAGCAGGGGGCCTATCTTAAGTGCCCGTACATGAATCCTTGCAGTATGGGAAGCAAACAGAAGGAATTGGAAGTTTGTTCACAGCTGGAAAACTAAGATCTCATTGGGATTATGAACATTAGAAATAGCATAGCAGTTACCTGGAATGTATACTTTGATTGTAACTGTCTTAGGAATTTCTAGCCCTTAAAGTTCAATTTAATGGTATCAAATGGTTTTGTAAAACAAAACAGATTGCAGAATTCCCATTGCAGGTGGCGTGACTCATGGTTAAGTGGCTTGGTAAAATACATCTGCCAGTCACTAGCGGAGCCAGGTCAGCTCTGAGTTACCTGTCTGGAGTTCTAATCTATCCTTCTTTTTCTTATTTTCCATCCAGAAAATTGTATAATGAAGGTGATTTATATAATGTAGTTTGACTAATATTTTCAGATTTGTAGATCTTCCAAATTTATTGCTGGTTACAATAGATTATGCGCATTATTTGAGGCAGATTTACCATCTTGTACTAGCCAACTTGAAATCCGGCTAACTTGTATTACAGTTGCAAGATTTAATTTACCATGTATTGAAGGTAATAGATGTATCTGATGAAAGTGAAAACAGCAAAGTTCCCCATACACTAATTAAACTAAAATTTGCTGTCAAGTGTGGGAGACCTCGGCTGGTCCGAGGGATCAGAATACAAGTTTAACATTGACCCTGAACAGATACCCGTGTACCCTTGAAGAGACTGGAGAATCCTGAGAAGATCTGAGCAAACAAGATAAGGGGTGGCAAACATCCTGGCTTTGACCAGAGCATGAACAGCATGTGATCAACAATCGTATTGGCTGGATGGCGTGTGACATGAGAGCAGATTGAGCAAAAGTAGAATGGTAGAGTATATGTACAGATAAGCATCCGGGTAAAAGGATATGAAAGAGCACTGCTTGTAAAAATAATATATACGATTGCTGCAACTGGATATTCAGGGTCGTGTCCGTCTCTACAATGACACTCAAGAATCTTCATTGGAATTACTATGTAAAAAGGCAGCTGCATTGTACGCTGGTATATTACAGTATAGAATATTATAGTTTGATCAGTGCTTCAAGACTGACATGTAAAAAAAATATGCTTTTTATCTGTAAACACAGTAGATTTGTTTTGGAAGTCATTTAGATATTGTATAAGTGAATGCCATGTTGCAATTTTACAGTTAGCTTAAAAGCAGCAGACCGAACTCAGACTCTGCACTTCTGTAATCTATCAGTAAAAATTTTCTCTGTTTTAACCACCATAGTGTGAGAACATGGAACTAGCAAGTGATTTTTATAGCTAATCCTTGCGTAATCATTGTTCCATATTCTTCCAATTTTTGTCTCATAAAAGTAGTCATTGAGGTTAATGCAACTTATCACCCTGCAGAAGGTGCAATATGAAGAAACAAAAAAGCTGCACATCAAAGGCGCTTCTGTGCAAACACAAAGGCTTCTTTGTGATGAATGTGCAGAGTTAGCTCTGCCACTCTGAATCAGCAGTGATTTTTCCTCAGTTCTAGCACTGGAGTAAAATAATGTCCTTTGTTCTTTTAGGGGGCTTTACTTTTTTTTCCAAAATGCTAGCAGACAGTAAGCATTGACTTTACAACCCAAAAAATTCATTTCCTGTGTTCAGAATTGTGATATACATTTATATAAGTTTATCTTGGTTTATTCAAATTAGTAATAGGTACCAGTAATTTCTGCAGCAAAGCGAAACAAGCAGCTTCCGGAGTCTGTGATAGCTGAAAATCACAGGAAAAACTTATAGTAAGACCTCTTTTTTTTTTTTTTTTTTTTTTTTAATATTCGAGTTTTCAACCACTAGGGTGTGGAATCCAGAGAAATAGTCTGAAAAAGCCGAAAGAAATACCATCACAACCCCCATCCAAAATTACAGAGAGATTTGGGTAGATGTTTACACCCAGATAGAAGCTCAGGGACATTTCAATCAAATTTTCATACAAGTGGCCTTTATTCACTAAGCTTGCTACAAAATTATCACTTCCTTTTTTAGTGTTGTGATGACAAGGTGTTCTATTGTATGTGTAAAAGTGGGAATATGGCTTCTTAATTTACCTTCAAACACTAATCCTATTCAAGGCTAGTTTGGAAGGGAAATGGGCACTTTCTGTATTTGGTATTAATTGCTATGTAATGGGTATTAGTTACATAGAAGCCTTACATTTTTTGACTGGCAGTTCTGCATCTTGTTTTTCAGCAATACAGTTAGCTACTGAGATGGTTGTATGTTTTATGTTACTAATCAGAATGCGAAAACAGTGAAACAGTGTTTGGTAGAAGTGTGAGAAATGGTATCTCTAGGCAGGCTGGACAAATAACATTCACACTGAGTTAAAATGGGATAGCGGAACCTGAAAGAGGAGTTACTCTGGAATCCTTGGAAGATGTGAGAGTACAGTGGAACAGCCAGGTGAACAAAAGAAGGGGCAGAGGAGAAACATAAAGACCTCAGCTATGGTGAAAGAGATTAATGTTGATGGTGCTAATAAAACTTGGGTAGGGGCGTGGTTTGAGATTGTTCTTCCAGAGTCTTCACTCCTGTAGTGCAGAATGGGGTTGGGGTGGGTGTGCAGCTAATCCCCAGTAAAACATGATGAAATCAAGTCCCCAGCAGCCTGTAGTAGTTTGCTTCTTTGTGTAATCGGAAATTCAGATTGTTTTGCAATCCCTGTGCTGGCAGAGCTTGTGTGACATACATACAGCATGGGAATTTATACCTGCAAGCCATATGTAGCTTAACTTTAATATACTTATATAAACAACAAATTCATTGGTTTTCAACGCATGGATTTTAACAGTCCTGACATCATTCCTCTCTTCCTTGGGGTTATAGCTAAAAGCAGGGTAGTGACCTGTTATTTTGCACCAGGAGATACTGGTTTGTTATGGTCCCAGTAAGGAAGACACTCAGTCTGTAAAGTATCACTTAAAATACCATTTACTGGTGCTGACACTGTAAAGAAAAAGGATGGTGTAGACAATTTCATGTCCTTCCAGATGCTGAATTGCGTGGTATCGAACAGGTCTGAAATCAGAGTCCAGCACGCCGGGCAGATCCTGTCTGTGGAAAGGTCAGCTGATGTTTTGGTCTTTTGAGCTCTTACAGAATTTTATTAAAACAATTCTAGCTCTCATTTCTGCTGTCAAACAGAAAGGTAGTTCACTGCTGCACTTTGAGATAAAGACAAGGACACCCAGGGAATGTCATCACCAGTAGCGAGTGGGAGCTGCCTCCAGGCTCTTCTGTTACAGCTGGCTACCGGGCTACATTACCTTGCAGCCAAGGGAAATGTGCCGCAGGGCACAGGTCCAGCAGCCAGGCTGTACCTGCAGCGCAGCGCTGGCCTTCGCCTGTTAGGCAGATCACTAACTCCTCAATACAGTGGTCTTCTGGTTAGGATCAATGCACCTGTGATAGAAGAAAATAATCACTTGAATAAATAATTGCAAAGTGATGCAATTATACATTTAGGTTTTGCAAGCATAAATGTTTTCGGGGCAGATATATAGCCTCGGTGAGCGGGGAATGCTCCTAACTGAAACTCCTAAGTGGTTTCTATAATATAATAATAATACAGAATAAAATATAATGTGATGCTTGGAGTAGATAAGTTTACGTCTCCCTGTTAATCTATTGAGCTCTAGACTGGTGGAGAGTGTTTTGAGCTTGTGAATAGTCTCAGAGGTGAACACATCAATTTTGTTGTTGCTGTTGCTTGGGGGGGGTTGTGTTGTGGATTGGTTGGGTTCTTTTAAGTTTTTCTTCCAGTTTATAAGTAAACTTTATTCGAAGAAATTTTTTATAAGAAATACTTTTTAAGAAGTAGCCTGCAAAACTCTCAGCTGAAAGTAGGAGCTTCTGTGTTTCATAATGGCTCATTGGCAAATAGTTGGCACATTTTTCACCTAGTAGAAAAGTAATAATAATAATTAAAAATAAGGTGTGAAAAAGTTCATTCAACACAGTATACAGCTTCTCCTTGATTTAGGGGGAGAAAAAAAAAACCAAAAAAACCTCACTGCTCAGTTATCATCACTGTGATTCATCAGTGGCTGTCTCCTAGGCAGGTCCGACTGCTGATTGGGCATAGGACTTTTCAAGGTGTGTCTTTTGCCAAGAAGCTTTCGCATTTTAAGACTGTATAATAGACCGTGCTAACCTCCTTCTATGGTAAGAACTGTTGTATGTTTATTTATTAATCTGTACTCTCTTATCGTTATGAATAGTGCTCATTGGTTAATAACAAATAATTAGGTGTGCTAGCAGATGTTTCCAAACCAACTATTTGTGGGTTTAAAATTTGGAAAAATCTTAATCTTGGATCTTAATTGTGGCAGTTTTTTAAAATTCAGAATGAAAAGAAATGTGATTATAAAATAGTAAGGGGTATTCTCAAATCCACAGAGAATAAGATAAAAATCTTCTTTGTAATAGTGTAATATTTTGAGAGAGAAATGATTATAATAAGATTTTACATGGTCTGCATTTTTCATAAAAATTGTATGTGTTAACTATTTGCAAGGTAAGTAATACAGGGAATCTTCTGATGTTGTATTATGTTCAGGGTAATTTTATTTTTTCCCAGACATCTGAATTGATTTTATATATTTCTTTGTCAATTTATCAATCTAAATTATTTGGAAGATAAAATTAATCTTATTTGAATGTATTTTTTCAGCTGCCCTTGAAAAAATAAGGGAGAATCTTGAAGAAAAATACAGAAATATGTTGAATAAATTTTAGTTTTGTAATTGATAGCTTTATGTCAACTTTACCATCAAACAAAAAGATGCAATGATTGCTTTGAGAGTCACAGAGGAACTGAAAAGATTTGGAACATGCTACGTAGACTAGTTTGTCTGTAAATGTCTGTGATCTAATACTGTTGGAGTATGGTAGAAAAGGCTTAGGAAAACAGCAGCTGTAATACCCCGTTGGTGTAATGTCTGCTTTCCCACTTTCACAGCAGTAGTGCGGAGAGCTCATTTCACATGACTGTACTTGTTTCTGCTCTTGGAAAAATGTTGCAGTCATGGCACAAGCATCAACTTCTTTGTGAGGGATGATACAGTAAGCCATACTAAAAAGAGGTTTTCATTTTAATGTTGTGGTAGTAATGATCTTATTTTTAGCAAATATGTAACTGAAAACAAACAAAGAACCCTTTAATCATAAATACCTCATTTTAAGCAAAGAGATATTTAAGAAGTAACTCACCAAACTATATCAAAAATACAAGGATTTTCTTAGATATTCAGACAAAGGTTTCTTGCTGTTAAGTTATATGGATTGGGTTCTAGTGCTTCTGCATATTTCTTATTTTTGGAGCACTAATTTTGTGCTTTAGAATAATAGGATCATGTTCTTTATGTACATCAGGAGTGTCTCCACAGTTAGTAATGTTATGGAGTGGATTTTTTTCTCAGAATTTGAACTCTCAGCACCGGTCAACACCAGAGGGTGCCGAAGTGCAATAGAATATTCACAAATTCCTAGTAAAATAGTGTTACATATATAATAATACATTTTCTAAACATTGCTGTTTTGATCTCTCTCCGCCTTTTCTTGTTTGCACATTCACCAACGTGATACTGTAATACCAGAATGCCCCTGGTTCTAGGTTTTCTTGTAATGATAGTAACACATTCCTCTCACCAGTGGCTGGTACTGTCAAAGAAAGATTTTCAAGTATGCAGATAAACTTTACTTAGCTACGGCAGTAATTTATGTCATGTCCTTGTTTTGCTTTAGTTCTATGTGCAAGGGTCAGAGGCTGCAGTTTCTGTTTCTATATGCCATGCTGTCAGCAAAGAAAGAAGTTAGTAAGAACTTTGAAATGCATTAATCATTCCTAGGCAAGACCTCATGGTGCAATTAATTTTATAATTCCCTTATTTATGTGATGGTTTTGCCCAGGCTGAAGCTTTTAGGATCCACCCATGTTCCTCTGTTCAGGCTCATTTCCTCAAAGTCTTGAAGCTAGCGTGCTTCAACCCAAGGGGAACCAAAATACAAGTACTATTGATAGAGGCACTTTCATTTTATGATCTTAGAAATTTGACTTCAAGAAATGAGATGTTGTGCCTTTGTCCCTTGGATGGCAAAAATTATAAGACACACTGACTGAATGACATACCTTTTTAGAATTTTTTTGCTTTCAAAAGATAGCGAATACCATGCCTTATAGTCCCTACTGCTGAACTGCAGTGTATTTCTAAAGTTGGTTTTAGTTCATGAATCAGCTAGGGGAAGATACATGTCTCTGGCTAAAGAATACTCTCAGACAGTCTTTGTCAGACTTGAGTCAAGGAAAATTGTTCAGCTGCTTACAGTCATTATAATGGTGGACCGGATTAGTGAATGTTCTCTACATGCACGTGCATTTGATCAAGTGCTCCTAAAGAAGCAAATGCTTCTTTGTGTCTTCCTCTTTGGTCGCTCTCAGTAGTAAACTGAGTTCAAATAATACACTGCCAAGTCTAAAATTCTTGAAAGTGACTGTTAATTTCATGTTCATAATTATTTTTTTACTGCCACAGCAGCTGATTACAATCACCAGTGCCAATGTCTGGATGCTACCTACCTACCTGATCTGTAGCATTGAAGATACATATCTAAGTGCATTTTTGGTTCCTGCAGTAAATTACACCTCCAAATTGTGCAAGGGTTGCATAATCCTTTGCACTGGATTATATGATTGGAATTCTAATTAGATGCCAGGCTAAGAACTCTTTTTGTAATATAAAAGGGTTTCTGAAAAGAAGGAAAATAATCTAGTCACTGTTGGAGTCTTTTCTGTATGTTTTTAATGAAAGGCCTGTCACTTTATTTGTTGGAGTAGTGTCATCAGATTAGTGCTGCTTTCTTAACTGTGTCTAATCTCATTTGATTCAAGCATCGTGGAATTAAAAATAATCATTGTAGCATAGATTTGTTTTGAAATAAAGGGTGAGGGTTAGTAAATCAGTAAACATCAGTTCATCATGTTTAATTAGCTAACAGGGATTTTCTGAAGCCATTTAGCAGGATCTGAATTAGCAAATTAGAGGTAGGTTTATTAATTTATAGGGTAGTTCTGGTGTGGAAAATGGAAACTTTAAATCTGACTCTGTTTTCCTTTATACAGGCACTTTCTTTTTTGATCTAACAGAAAATTAATTAGAAAAAAGTTTATATATTTTCAATAGCTCCTTCAATAATGTAAAGCATTTCTTTTAGTCCCCTTCTACCAAGCTATGAAATAAAAAAGATTAATATTTGCCTTAATCTTTGGATCGTTTGCAGCAAATAAAAGATCATAAACAACTCGGAAATTCCTTTACATATCAATATATCAAATGCAAATCAAGTGAACTTTGCAGTGTTAGAGCAGTGACCTTCAACCACACTCTGAGTCAAGAATTTCTGTTTCCAAGGCTTCTCTTTCTTGCTGAGTATTTTCCTGGCATGATGTATGGATCTTTTGTGGTGTGTTGTTTGCTGGAGAATGAATGAAGGGCCCTCTGGCTCATTTATCCTACTGTCTCACTTGAGATTTGAACTATGTTGCCAGAAAAAGTCTAGTGCTCTCACTTTCCATTCTAATCCCCTCATCATTAGGCTTGCTATAGCAGTTCCCCGTTGCATTAATATTTTTTCAACTCTAGAACCTAGTAGTAGTTTTGGAGAGTCAGCAAAAGTTGAGTGGTTTTGAACAATAGCTAACATTCACTGAATATTTTATGGTTGTGCTTTTGAAGCTCTCCATTGTCATAAACATTTTGTATCTTAGAATGAGAAAAAAATCTGTATTTTTAATGATTTCATTTCACTTCCTCCATACACTTTCTTTTTTTAGTTTGGTTGGTCTCTTTTCATATTGTCCTTGTCGCAAACAGCTGAAAGTAGGGCTATCTGATGTATTATCATAACACTGATATAACAGGTATAGTAGACTTGAAAGGGTTGTGGGTTGTTTTGGGGTTTTTTGGGGGATGGGGTGGAGTGTGGGTAGGTTGGGTTTTTTTTTTTTTTAAAAAGGATTCACTTTGTATGCAGGCAGATACCATTTAAGAAGAAAAAGACCGATATCAAATATAACTATCTTGATTTCCAAATCAAGGAAATAGGAATTTCTACAGAATAGATCATGACTTTTTTCTCACTACATATAAGAGTTTATACATAATTATTAAAAGGCTTTCCTTTAAAATTATTAATTTGCATTTATAATTAGACCCAAGAGGGAGTAATTTCAGTGTGACCATTGAAATTGCACATAGGTTCTGGTTTGAATTGTATATTTACAGTATAAGTAGACTGATTTGGATGTTAAATTCATTTTGCAGATACAGAAATATGGGTAAACATGTAATCTGGTGCCCATTTTGTTAATGGAGTAAGGAACAAACTCCATTTCAAACATTCTTTAGTGGGAATTCCTGAGACTTTTTTTGCAGTAAAGAATGATCTTTTGTGCAATTATCTTTAACTAGATTATGTCACAGAATTGCCTTGTATTTATTAACCTCCTTTTAGGTCTGGATAGCTTGCTGAGAAAATAAAATAACCCTCTTTTGACAGAATGCACATTTTAGACGTAGGTTTTGGCAGAATGGAATAAATTCTTATACGAATTTTCTTTCTTGAATGAATTATCCAAGAAATGACAAGGCTATAATCGGTATATAGTTTGTAGCCTTATTAATTGATGTTATTAGAGTAAATGGTTATTAGTAACTTTAAAGAAAACGTATTGTTACTTACCATAAAGCTTAGGATTCATTTTTTTTCATTAAAATATCACACTGATTCTACTGAATGTATGAGCTGGCTGCGGCATCTCTGCACCTTACATCACTGACCAATACCTGAGGTAATTGTCTCAATCTGAGAAGAAGAGTTAAGGAGCATCAACAGAGTTGGCACAGAAGAATGTGTGGAAAGCTTGATATTCATCTGTAGGGAGGGCTGTTATTAATGGGCCTGGTCATGCAACAGCTGCATCAGTTCTCTGAAATGGTAACTGGATATTCCATTCTATCAGAGATCTTCTATGTTGAGCTCTGTAACAGTATCTATTTTCTTCAGAGTGAGAGACATCTAGGATTTTGGACTTTTGAATAATAAATATTTAGATACTAAATACCAAAATTATTTTTAGAAATATCGATCCTTACTCCAGAATCCCTAATTTTCACTGGCGCCTCTATTTGATGCCTGTCTTTTAGAGGTGTTATGTACCCGTATCTTTGAGGACTGATATCTTTGTGATTTCTTCTTTAGAAATCAAGTCTGATTGTTTTACTGTTATCTCTAAACAACTAAAAAAACTTGAAATCCAGCTATGGCTTCAGGTTTTTTTTCTGAACTTGCTGCTTCTTTATTGCATTGGCAAAGGACCTTAAATCAGTTACTTAAACCAATTATAAAATGGCATAGCTCATCGTTCCGGAAAGTGCTAAGTGGTGAAAATCCATTGGAAGCTTTGTGGCACAGAGGGCATAATATAACCTGGAAAAAGTGGCATGAACATTGATGTTTCATTACACAGTTAAAAGATTAAAAATGGGGAGATTTTTAATCCTAAATTTCCCTGTAAAGTAGTGGATTGATATATTTTAGATTGGTCTGTTATTTTTAAATCTATGATCCATTTGTTTGTTTGAACCTCAGTTGTATTTCAGCAGTATACTGTCCTGTCTTATTCTTATCCTACATCACAACTGTTCAGAATATTAACTTTTTTTTTAAAAAAATCCCACACCTCTGCTGTTAACTCTCCCTTAAGACCTGGCGAAATAAAGCTAATCAAAAAAAGTGCCATGAAGAAGGCATCACTTTACAGGGATTCAGTCAAAAGATGGCATACCAACAGATGTAATGGAGGCTTTTTTAACAATGAGGTGAAAAATTGTTTATTTAAAAATTGGAAACCTATTATCTAGCCAAGTGTTGCTCTACTTCTAGAGCAATTAACATGTTTACAGACTCTTCCACTGGTAAAACTACACTATTTATTGTTCATGTAATGGGGGTGGGGGTGAGGGAAAATTATAGTCATTCTTGTGTGTCAGTATTTTCTCTAATCATACTTCAGTGCAGGCTTATCAGATCTTTGGTTTGGTCTGTGCTAGATTCCTGTTCTCTATTCTCTTTACTCTCTTTACTAACTTCAGCTTAAAATTTTCTTGATGTCTTTTCATCTGGCTGGTTTTAGCTTCTGTTTTTCTTCCTCTTTACTGTGTCTCCGTTTGTGCCTTTCTTATTAATATAGAGTTTATTTCCTACTTTTTGAAAATACTTTTAGAAAGGCTTGTCTAGAAATGGAGGAGTCTATGAACCTGTAAGAGGGAAAGTGAAAAGCAAAAGGACAAGATGATTTGAGAAGGGGGATAAAATAGAGTTGTTTAGTTACACCTAGAGAGAGAATGACTTCAGAAAAACTGCAATAAAATTTAAAAAGACCAGAATTAGCAAAAACAGTTTAGGAAACTTTTCACGTTACTCCATCCATGAAGTCAGGGAACCATCAATAATTTCTAACCTTTCAGTGAAGAAAAGAAAAGCTGTCAGAGTGATTTTTTTCATACAGATAGGAGGCAGAAGTCCTCAAGTGCAGTGTTCTTGACTGGCGTTCCACTGTCCTGTGTACAAGCTCTATTTGTCCACCCATGCGCAGCCAGCAGAACTGAGAGCAGAAAATTTCCTTACAATGTTAGGTGTCTTATGGAAATATTTCTTTATGTTGTAGCTTAATGTACTTGAGAGACTTTAGTATAGTCCTCTCACAACTACACGCTTAGTACAATGACTACCGCGTTACAGACTGTTGTACTTCTTTCATCAGGTTTCTGAAGGTATCGGTTAATGTTAGCGTGACTTTTAAGATACTTGTGCTAATAAACTTCAGATTTTACAATGCAATGTTGTCAGTTTTGAAACTTGCTTACCCTCTTGTTCCACCAGCAAACAGACCATCCCCCACAGTGAGCCTAATCCAGGCTGACTTTGCAAACCTGTCTATTTAATCAGCCCTCCAGGACAGGAGATGAGCAAGGTTCTGGTTTAGTTTCATTTTGTGGAACACTAGTGCTGATGTATAAGTCTGTGTTACTTTTGCATGCAGATTTATTATTGTGTTGTAAACACTTAGAATGTCTTTGAAATAAGTGGTGTATAAATGCAGGGAAATAGATCAAAGGAGAGCTGCTGTTACTGCTGCGTGAAGTTGGAAATGAGCTTTCTGCCTTCTTATGCTCTTCTAATGAGAATACCTAAAGCTTCAGATGGATGCCAGAGGAAAAGTGTAATGAGTTAAACTTCAGTGCTTAAAAGTGCTGAAGCACTCCTTTCAGGTTGTAGTTGATACAGCATAAAATTTGTGATAAGGAGTTTATCTGGTAATTGCAAGATAACAGACGTAAAACAGTCAAAGGCAAAGTAATACTGCAGGTGGAAGCCCAGTCCTTCACCTGCAATGTGTTGGGATTTTAATGCAATCTAAGATGCACTTGTGTCACTCCACAGGTGTTCCCATATTGGTGCAAATTCAGGGCTTGGCTGAAGAAATAGGCTTTGTTCTCAATTACAGCTGAGTTCCTGTAGGTTACACTTGAGAACCAAAGTTCTATTTGATGGTGTCCTGTGTTTTCAGCAGCATGGATCATTGTGTCTCTATGCTGGTGCTGTGTTATTGCAGCAGATTGCTACATAATATGGTGAGGCAGGGCTGGAGAGCCTTCTGATGAAGAGGATCAATGCACAGGACAGTGTCGATGGAAGCTTGTTATAAGGAATGCTGCAGTACAGAAGCCAGCAGGTGAGGAAAGCTCAATGGTGGTGACTGAGAAATCAATAGAATCCAACCTTCATTTAAAAATGGTTCATGGCCTGAATGGGCTATCTGCAGAAAGATAAATAAACCTGTTGTGTAGACAGACTTGGTAAAGCATGAAGTTTGCTTCCACAAAATTAATCAAAAATACTTTGAACAAATTTGAATTGGCATCGCAAGTTTAGACTGGCTCAGCATTTTGTGTTATCTACCTGTGGTGTTTTTTATCTGGCTCTAGGAATCTTGGCACTGCTTTTACTGTATCTTCAAAGGGAAAGGAATTAGTTCATTGTTTATCAGACTTGCCCTGTGTTCACAAAATACAACTGGTAGCATTTTTGCAAGTAAACTCAGTTGATTCAAAGAGATTCCTGATTCACCACCAATGTTTTCTCTAACTAGAACCCAAGTATTCTAACATTTCATCTAGCTAGCTCTTTGCGTCCAAAGGTGTAGTAGAAAAATAAGCTATTGCTTTTTGCACACACAATCAGATGCTAGAATTTAATAAGTAAAGGATCTGTCTGACTCTTACAGGCAGATTGATTTACTAAGAAAGCTGATGAGATTATGACCTATGCTACCCTTTATGGCTGAGCTCCCCATTAAGCAGCTTCTGAACTGTGTTGCAATCTTTAGCCCAAGTTTTAATGATACTCAGAATTTTGTATATTGCTAGCTGTCTCAATGCAGGTTACCTAGTGTTGTGAGTTATAGCTCTAACTGTCATGAATGCAAGGACATTCAGTTTAGAAGAGATAGAACATAAATCTAAAATTAAAATAGAATTTAGGTTAAAACTACATTTGTTCCAGCTTTGTGCCCAGTGCTCTATAGATCATTCTCATAGAATACAATAGTTTATTTTAATAAAGCTGCTTATTTGGACTTGATCTTAAAGGTCTTTTCCAACCTAACTGATTCAATGACTATTGGTCATCTTCAGGAAATGCAGTCTTTTTCTTTTCCTGTGTAATTTTAAGTTGATTTAAAAGAAACAAATTGGTGAGTGATTTTACTTTCTGAGGGGGTTGAATTTGCAACTAAATTATTTTTCATTTCTGTCAAAGTTAATTATTTCTGTATTAATTGTTATGCAGCTTTATGAAGTATATCTGGAGGGAGCAGGTAGTATGTTATGTTCTGCACTAAACCCCTAAACGGTTCTCATGATTTCATTATCTTTGCTAGGTAACCAGACATCTTACAGAGTAGATGGTTTTGTCATTCTCTTGCTTTAGAAATAGTACCGTTTTTCTAACAAAACATTGTTTGCTGTGATATCAGTTTGTTATGTGTTATGAGGAAGAAATGTTTTTATTTCAGAGTAATTTAATTTGCAGTTAAAAGTTACAAAGTAAGCCTTTTATGTTAAATGAAAGCACCATGTCTTAGCATGAATGTATTTTTCCTGTTGTCTTAAATCTCATCATTAAGTGTATTCTGTCACTAGGATTTGGTTTGTTGATTTTGTGAGATTCAGTACATAACTGAAACAGTTATAATCTAAGTAATCAATATGAAATGTTTTGGCTAGTGTCTTTTCCTCTTAATCCATTATTTAAATACATAGAAGTAGTTTACATAAGGAGTTGTGCTTGAAATTGTAAAATAAAAGTCAACAAAACTGAGTGCCTAGATGGCTAGGGAAACACAGCAGGCACGTCTTTGCAGCTTGAGGTACCAGACTAATGGGGAGGAGTGAGGGGCAGAGAGAAGGCAGAAGGAAGGATGAGACAATTCCTGTTGTTAACTACGCAGTTCAGAAATTTAGAGCGGCCAAGCAGTAAGAAAGCATGTATGTGAGAGCAAAGGCAGGTTGCAGAGTAGAGAGACCCAAGACTACTAAGCTGTTGCAGAAAAGGAGAAACCAAGCTCGGATAAGCTGAGACTTTTATTCTCATCCATTTCAATACAACATCAGCTGGCTTTGCTCAAACAACCTTTATCAGTGTCTTAAGCTAAAAAGATTGATTTAGCACTGATGTATGTGAGGAGTGCCAACACAGTCCTTTCTTTTGTTGCACAGCAATAAACTGCAATAGATGGGCATAATGAAGCACTACTTGAAAACGAGAGCATGTGTTTGTTCATTGGTCATAATTTAACACACCCCCCCCATGCTCTATTTTGTTATTATTACTGCTGCCAGTTTGATTCTTATCACAAGTCTAATTTGGCTGATTAGATGGCACTCAATTCCTACAGGTCATGTGAATATCTCAGCTTTTTTAAAAAAGTTACATTGTTTGTAGAGCAACTTGAAAGAAAGACCTAAATTTATCATAAAAGTGCAAGCACTAGAAGGCAAATAAAAGGCATATTGTTACTAAACAGAAAATTGTGGGGCTTGATTCAAGAGTTCTGTGTGTGTGAGCAGCCTTATTAAAAAATATGGCAGTCCTACTATTTCTTTCCCATTCTGAAGGACAGAACAGGTGAAGATTAATCTATTCTATGACAAAACATTTCAGAAGCCTATTGCAGTATTAACTAGTAGTTAAAGAACTTGAGACAGGCTCTTCATTTGAGTGGTCCTGGATCTGCACGTTTTTTTAAAAAGCACACTCTGCAGGAGGGGCAATTGTTTTGTTTTGTAAAAGACGCCCAATTCACTACCTAGTTTAGCATTTAATCATGCAAATGGTCACACTTGGTGCAATGGTGGTGAGTAACTTCTGGGTTGACATGGCTGAGGAATTGAAAGAAGCAGGACTAGAATGTTTTAAATTGGATTAGTCTACAGTGAAATCGTAGCTTGGAATCACAGCAGTAATTTCATTTTCTCTTGATCCCCTGTCCCCACAGAGAGCTTAGCTAACATGCTAGCTTTAACCAGATTTCTGATCATATGGCATATGCATTTACAGTCTGTTACTGTTGGGTGCGTTTTAGGCTCTGGCTGTTCCAGCTGAGAAGCAGCTGTGGAGCCTTTTCAGCACTGCATACTGGCTCAAGTTCAATATTGCCTGAACATGCTGTTACTGATTAGCTTTAGGTGTAGGTAGAATGAATTCCCATCTAGCTACAAAAGACCACATAGACATACAGAAAGAGGAAAGACTTACTAGATTGTCGTGATCAACAATTTTTGTTGAAGTGCTTGATGATCTTAGTTCTATTTATTTATGTAACTACACTCTGCATCTCATAAGTACTGTTACAGTTATCCCTAGTCTTCAAAATACCTGCGAAGTTGCATGTACGGAATGAATTGGGAGATTTGTACTAGACTTTTCTGGTGAGATGCTAGGTTCATTAATACTTGATCACGTGATTGCCATCGGATCACCTGCCAGGGCAAATCTGACCTGCATCAAGCATGAACATTTAACCATTTCTGTGAGTCAGTAAGCACACACAGTACACTGTTCGTGTTAACTTTAGGCCAGCTGCAGAAGGATGGGCAGTAACTATTCTGGACATGGAGTTAAGGAATTGCCAATGTGCTAGATAAGAATTGTTAAAGTCTGCAAGAGCAAAGGGATACTTTAAAAATTCTTTGAACTAATTTGCGCTGGTGGAGCAGGTTTGTGCCAGATCTGCACTCCAAGTGAAATGCAAGAACATCTGCATGGAATCAGACCAAAAGTGTATCAGTCTCTTCACAGGACAAGCTTATGCTTATGAAAGTGTTGTTACAACATAAGTATACAGGTATACTTATTACCCCCGGGGTATCACCACAGCTGTTGGTAGTTCATTGTGTAAGGATTTTCAAGGAT
Organism: Charadrius vociferus; assembly: GCF_000708025.1. Taxonomy (NCBI): domain Eukaryota; kingdom Metazoa; phylum Chordata; class Aves; order Charadriiformes; family Charadriidae; genus Charadrius; species Charadrius vociferus. The sequence goes on along the minus strand of NW_009648332.1, from coordinate 15,391,960 downwards.
TTTGGTTGTCTCTGTTTGGTTTTTTTAATAGGTTTTGATTTTGTTGTTTTGTTTTCTTTGCACATACTGTCTTTTAAGCTTATTTATACTTTTGCTACTTTACATCTGTGATGGTATGTTCCCCACTGAATAAGATTGTTTGAAAAACTGCTGCCTCTGGTTTAGAACTGCTGCTTAATAACTAAAAATATGTTGATGGTATGAAGTGGAGAAAGTTGCACTTCTGTTATGTAAGGAAGGTAAATGAAGGGTGGTTAGTCTATGCCTTCCTTAAGAAGTACATAAAGAATGATGAACCACTGTCTTAGTTGCTTCTTGTAAGCTGCTGGTGATAAGTATTGGCTGCCTACCAACTGAAAATACTTGGTTTGAAGTCTGACATAAGGATAAAGTAACACAGTGTTTGTGTTATTTGTGAAATGTCTGGAAAACAGAACTGTATCACAGGAGAAAACTAAGTAGATATATTCCATATAACTATTATTCTGACACAATAGTCTGAGTAGATGTTAAGGTGCGCACTTTAATTAGCTGTGAAAGATAATCTGCCCTGTGGTTGCTGAGTTGCTGAGTCAGTATGTATTTAAGTCCCGATTGGTATTTTGTATATTCTTTTATCTTTACATAAACATTGGCCAGAACAGCATATACAAGTTGAGTAATGTTTTGTGTTTGTTTCTCTGTAGACTGTAATAGATTTGCTAAAAGTCTGACTGAACTAAAAATCCAGGTTAGAAGTGTCGCTTCAGTCCCTAGCCTGCCAACAATACTTATGCTAATGGTTTCTTTTCAAAGAATTCAGTATCCTTAAGTCCTTCACAACCATTTGTCAAAGCTTTCCCAGAAAATGTTTTTATTATGATAGCTTAAAACAATGATTTGAACAAGGAAATATGAAGCAAATCAGGGAGTAAAATAAATGAATGAGAGTATTGGTAGTCTGCTCAGTAAATTGTGTGTTACCACATATTCCTGCTAGCTCTGTCTGCTCTGAGCTATTATTGTAAAAACCACTCCTCTAGGTTCAGGCTGAACAGCATGTGTAATGTCTGTGACAGTTTGAGCCCTTGGAGATGGAATTGGTTGAACAGAGTAGTCTATTCAGATAAATGCAGGGGATGCATTCACATGGAAATCATTCCTGGCACAGTGGATGCAAAGTATGACTGGAAGAGGCAACAAAAAGGAGCCACAGAGGGCTGCGCTCTCAGCACCATAAATCAGCAGAGCTTCATGTAAGTTACTTTACATCACATCAGTCGCACACAAACTTTTAAGAGGTAGTGGTGAGACATAGTCCTACAGTAAAAGATTACTTTAATTTGAAACCTGATTCTCATTTATGTGTAGAAACAAACTATGTTATGCCATTAAAGCAGCAAACTTAGTGAAGTGATTTTCATCTTCCTCAAAAGCCCATAGATGGTTTATGATGGTACTGAAAAGTTGGAGGAGTCTAGTTTAAATCGATAAGAAGCGTAGGAAAAAAATGCAGAGCTAGTTGGTACCAGCAAAAGCCTGGTATTATTCCCAGGAAATCTGTATTTTCCTGGATTTTGCTGTGTCAGATGTGCTTCCACTAGGAGGAGTTGTCATCGTATACTTGCGTTGTAGGAGTATCAGACTTGTGCTTTAATTATTTAACTCATTTGATGAAAAACACAAATGTAACTTATAGTTACAATGTGAAATATCTATAAAGTTCACCTGTATCTGACTGGCTTGTTGCACTTACTGCTAATTGGTATCAATATAAATATGAAAGGAAGCTTGCAGCTTGTGATCTCATACAAGGAAACTTATGTTTGTCATTTGCATTTAGGGCAAAAATTGAGTGCATTTCCTATAGATTACAATTTATTTTGAATTTCATGTTTTCCATAGAATATTGTGATAACTTGAGAATTTCAGAATTGTAAATTATGTTTTAATAGTCACAGTTAATGGAAAAGCTTGACATGAAATGCCAGGGTGTCTAGAAAGCCCAAGAAATACGCAAGAGTGGAGAAAGTTACATATTGTATGTGCACAGTCTTAAGATTTTTTTTTTGTTTAGTTGTTTTTTGTTTAGCACTTACATTGCAAGTACTATTGTGACTGAAAAATATGGTGGTTTAGAAGTTCTAATGGGACATGCTTTCATTTGTATTCAACGTAATATGGTTACTGGTTGGATTTGCTTCCTTTGATCTGTTTGCCACTCAAGTGTTGCAAGACAGTGGTGCACTTGGTGGTATGCACTTTTGCTTTGTTTCTCATACTGTTTTCCAGTACTCATCTGTTTTCATTAAATCATGAAATATGATCCCAGTAAAATGTATGTTTTCAGTTTTTCAGCAATACAGCTTCAGCATAGACTCCCATAGGATAGACAGAGACCTTAATCAAGCCTGTCCTTTCATTAAGAGAAGCAGACTGCTTAAGATGCATATCAGCTTGGTATGTTCAAAAGACTTGCAGATTGTTCTAGAGCAGAAGAAAATGGATGTTTAAGCCTCTTGGGTATCGCAAACCAGAACTGAAGTTTTCCATGCAGTTTTACTATTTATTTTGTCTAAGGGCCTTGATTTTTGCACTGAATCAAAAAGCCACAGTGACTTACAGTGCTGCCACTCCCCAGCTGTCTTCCCCATCCCTTCGCTGTAGTTGTTTCCACAACACAGTTGGCAGAAATAAGAAAGTCTGTTCCTCGCTTGCTTTATTTTGCAGTCCAAGATGGATTAAAAGGGTGAATGTTTACATGCAGACTGTGATCTGGATGGCAAAGGAGTCTGTAACCTGCAGCAGAATTTGAGAGGATGTTTAATGTCTCAGATGCTCACTTTTGCTGTTTGACCACTTCATCGTCATTGCTTGCTTTGTCCAGCACAAGCTTTTCTGTGGCTCTACAGTGAAGGAAAGAAGATGCCTAATTTGACTTGAAATAACAACCCCTTCCTCTGGGTCATTTTCTTCGCCATATCAAGTCTCTGATCCCCTCCCTATATGGTCAAGCAACTGCTGGTGCTGGCACAGCAAGGAAATCGGTGCAAGGGAGAAACAAGCACCTCAAGTTGGAGGCTAGTGATAGATGGTAGCTACATAAACTGGCTTCAGCAGTGCTGCCGCCAGATGTATAACCATAGCTGAAAGCCACTGGAGACTAACGCTTTTCTCTGTCAAATTCATTTGACTACAACCAAAGTAGGGTTTATACAGTCTGTTGGAATACAAATACATTTCTTCTCTTTTCGTTTTTACAGCTTTTATTCACATCTCTTGAAAGCGCAATAGCTAAATGCTTGATAGAACTATAAGAAAATTGTGCTTTTACAATATATTAAATGCACATTTAGTATAGACAACACATTTCCATATTTGTGGACAACGAATCTTCACATTTTATGTGGACAGTACAAGGAAATATCAGTTTGTGTTAGCTTATGAGTTTTTGCTATATTCCAGAGTCTCATTTGAATTAATTTTAATGAGGTCTGGGTAGAAGAAAATAAAAAAAGGAAAAATAAGATTAAATACAAATAAAAAATGTATATCAGTTAGCCAAAGACCTTGGACTCTTTTTTTCATTTGTTTGATCCAAAACAAATTTTCTTATTCAAGTTTTTTGATTTATCTGCCAAAGTAAAAAAAATGTTATTTGCCTCTTCAGCACTGAAGAAGGCAAAATTGAAAATGCAAATATATTTCTAAATTTTTTGGGAATGTGATACACAACCTAATAGTAGTTTAACACAGTTTATGTCAGCCATTACTGTATACTACCAATGGCATGGTATGCTCTGTGCAAATGCATAGTGCCTTTGGAGTGGTCTAATTTATTCGCTTAGGCAGATAATATTTAGGAAGCCAGTTGCTTCAAGTTAACCAGCTTACCCCAATTTACTTAAAACCCCAGTAAGTATTTGTTTGCATTCTCAATACATACAGATGTATTTATTTTAAATAGCTGATGTGATTAATTACACAGGAATGTCAGTCTTTGAATCTATTTTAAATTGGATATCTAAAAGAGGAATTCTCAATACGTTCTGTTTTTCAGTAAAAATCGCCACCAATCGAAATAGTATGCTGGAAACAGTATAAATGTGATGATGATGAAAATTCAGTTGTGTGATAGGCTTTATGAAAAACTTCAGATTTTTATAATAAAGCTAACTGTAGCTAACACCTTGCTAGCTCTAGCAGATAATATTTGCACTGAACATTTTCATGTCCAGTAGTTTGTCCTTTTAGTGTTCTTCCTTCTGTTCAGTTAATTCATCCCAGCACAGCATGAGATTATTAAAATGAAGAAAGTAAGTACATTAGATATGTGATTTGACAGATTCTTTAGAAATTGCTAATTACTATTGCCTATGCTTTTTTGAGAACCACCTTCATTTTATAGATATTTTAATTGTAAGATAGCATCTTTTTTCTGTTCTGTAGTATAAACGACACTAGAAAGTAGTCAACAAATTAGATTCCTTATGTTCTTTTTGTGATCAAGCTTACTGAGTACCTGCTCATGCTCTCTCCTCGCCGCCCTCCCCCCCTGCCATGTATACTTCCAGATTTTTTCAGAGATCTGTTCAGTTGCCTGTTCAACTTCCTTTGCATGCTGCCTTATGTAAATAGCTTTACCTCATATTTTCTCCTTTTCCAGTACTGTGATAGCTCCTTGGGTCTTTTACTAGTGTTTTAACTCTGCATGCTTACATGATACTGAGAATAGGTTTATATCAACAGCTGACTCATAAAGCACAGAAGGCATTAAAAGTTTAGAGTCTATAGATGTAATTAGTTTCCGAGAGAATTGAGTGTGTATTACACTTTACTAGGCCGCAGATTTTCTGAACTTAATTTGCATGTCTTTATGTTGTCTTAAGTAAAATAATGGTATCAGCCACATTTTTTCCGTGATTTTCTTCTTGTGTGTTTTCTACACGTTATAACAGGGATTTATCGGAGGTACTGCTTTGATCACTTTTATTTCTTTATTTTAGTTTGTTAAACCATCATTGTTGTAAGAACATTAGCCTTTTTTTTTTTACGTTATGGTCTCATGCTTTCCTTTTTCCCTCTCCACACTTAATGCCCTCTGCATGTGGTTCGTACATAGGTCACATACCTATCTGTGACATTTTCTTATGTAGGTGATTCTTCCCTTGTAAGATGTTTTCTGATGGAAGTCTAGAGATGGAATCTGATTGTAGCAGTTATTACATGATGAGTAGCTGTCGCCTATTATTCCTCTTCTTGCAGAGTTAACCAAAACTTCAAGGTTTTGCATGTTGTTCCTACCTGAAGAAAAAAAATAGTGGTAGCTTATATTTGATGTTTATATGCAATGTACTAAGCTTTGTTTCTGTGAATATGAGAGGATTAACACAGTAGGGGAAACAGGTTTTTAAGTCAGTTTCCCAGTCCTTTCAGCCACAGTACTTGGCCCAAGAAGTGCTTTCTCTGGACTGTCTACTGCACAGTGCCAGTATTTGTTTGCGCAGTGTCTGACACTTTGGTTCTGCTGATGGATTGCTTTTCAGGTATTTCTGCTGCTTCTTTCTTTCCCTGTCTTGCAAATTTCCTTCCCTTTTTGCTAGCAGAAAAGATGGAGATGGCTTTATAATACACTGGGTTTGATCAGTGTATTACCAACTTATAGGCTTATTAGATTAGGATAACAATGTTCAGTTCTTAACTAGAAAATTTCTGGGTTTTGTTTAAGGGAGTAGGCTAGAACAAGTCTCACGGAAATTATGGCAGTTTACTGTATTACAAATCCTGGAGAAGAAGGTTACTTTTCTCACTAAGATGTTATCACTGCTGTAGAGATGAAACAAGCTTTAGATCACTGACTGGTATCTTCTGACTTTCCCACTCTGCGTTTAGTATTCCTTTCACAGAACAGTCACCTGAGATTTTTCCAAAATACACTGATTTATTGTCTTAAAATGTACTACTGACAACATGCTTTACTCTTGGCAAATTGTGTAAAGAAGGGAGAGGAGAAATAGAAATATGAGCTGGGCTGCAAAAGAAAAGGTAGTTCTTTTGTATTTAGGTGGTAAAATCTCTGAGAGGCGGCTTCACAAGCATGATGACCACTTCCAGCTTTTCTAGTTTTTCATTCTACTGCTTTGAGAAGCTAGCACTCCAATGGCAGAAACTTTCTGCCATTCAAATGTGGATTACAATGGAGCATTCAAGAAATGCCTGTCTAAATTGCTCAGTTAAGCATAAATAGTTAAGATGTGATCAGCGAAGAGAGCAGACCTTTTGTCGGTGTTATTACTTAGTGTCACAATACAGGACCCGACTTGTAGTGAAAATTGTATGGGAAGATCAGTGTCATTAAGGTTGTAATTTAGAGAGTTTGTTGATTTCACTAATGCCAGAAGAAAATAAAGGTGCATCTGAAAATGAAAGTACATCTGAGTACATCTGAAAACAAAACTGATGGGCCCTTCAAGGGAGCTAGTTAAGAAGGCATGCCAAGTTCAAGTGATTAAAATCCTTAAGAAAACTTACTCATGAAGGTGTCCAATAAATCAATTTTTCCTAATAAATGAGTGTGTCACAGCAGGAGGTTAGTCTTAATTTGGAAGTACAGTACAAGTCAATTTTGCTGAAGTAGAAAAGGCACGATAAGAGAAATTACTTTCCAGATGAGATGAAATTGCTTGCTCTCCTGAGTAACTTTGGTGGAGGCAGAATTACACCATGATACATGGCTTGCTCCTTGTCATATTACAGCCTGAACCCCCAAGGGAGACTGAAAAAGGTGCATGAATTGTTGTCCTTGGAATACTTACTATATCCACAGAGAGATTTGGAGTTACTCAACCTTGGTGTCTTTGTAATACACACATACCCACTTTTAAAAAATTACAGTGAAGCTAATGTGATGAAAATATAGCTGAATTAAGAATCTGATAGTACATTTCACTTGCCTTGTGTCTGGAGTATAACAAGCCAACATCAGCATCAGCATCTTTTGATAGTTCTGGAATATTGTAATAGAGGAAAGAAGAAAACTCATGAATTATCAGTATATTAAAGCATTGCAGTATGAACAGCTGGTTTTAAAAGCTACATATAAAACACCTTTCTGTGTGCTTTTGCTTCAAATATGCCCCAATATGTATGACTGCAACTGTGAGCATGTTTTTAAGATAATACAGAAAAGCACTCTGAAAGTAAAAGCTAACTTCATTTCAGTAGATCAGAGTGCTACCATAGGAACCTCCCATTATTAACTATTTGATAACTTTTTCGCAGCAACTTCATTTCATGAAAGCCTCTGAACAGCTGGTGCTCAGGAACAGCATTGTACAAACCTAAGTTGGATTTGAATTGTTTATTTTGATGTAAAAAACCCTGAAATTTTATAGATTGTGTGGGTAATACTGCAAGACCTCCTACATAAGGATTTCAAAATACTGTAACTTCACTCATGAACTTGTTAAGTAATAACAGAAGAAAAGGTCTCACTGAATAAATAGAAGCAAGTCATGGAGCAACTGTGGTTTTATCCCATAAAAATCTGGTTACCTGACTAAACCTATGACGATCTCCTTATTGCAGGGAAACCTGAGGTGTACAGGAAGTGACAGTGTAACAGGTAAACAGAAGCTGGACCTTGTATCCTCCTCCAATACATGTTGTCATCTTACCATGGAATGGTTTAGGTTGGAAGGGACCTTAAAGATCATCTAGTCCCAACCCCTCTGCCATAGGCAGGGACACCTTCCACTTGACCAGGTTGCTCAAAGCCCCATCCAGCCTGGCCTTGAACACCTCCAGGGATGGGGCCTACACAACTTCCCTGGTCAACCTGTTCCAGTGCCTCACCGCCCTCATAGTGAATTTTTTTTTTCCTAATATCTGTTCTAAATCTACCCTGTTCCAGTTTGAAGCCATTACCCCTCGTCCTTATATTTTTGTTTCCTTCCTTTCTCTGGAAAGGAAGGATTTTTGTCTCTCACTGGGGGAAAAAATATGTCCCCAACATCTGCCACACACCTTGCCAGTGTGTTTATAATCGTATTTTGGATGTTAAAAAAGGTTGGTGTTACCTGCCCTAAGCAAGAGTTAATCCTATTTTCAGAAATAAAAATAAATAGTGTAAAAGTAGAAGAATAATGGGAAACTCCCTCTGCCTAAAACCAGTTCTCATAAGGATATATTTAGGGTCTTTTACATTTTATTTTGTAATTTCATTTTACTCTTAACCTTGATCAAGCTCTGAATATATCTTGTGTCCTGACCACTAGGTTGTACCCTTTATCCAATTATCAGTGTAATATTGGTTAAGTAAGAGATGTTAATGTTTATTACCTTTCTTCACCAAAACTACCATTAGGAGAAGGATCAGAAAGGCAATTGGTTATCTTGTGGGAGAAAGGTGCTTTTTCTTTTTCTTCCCCTTTTGGCTGTAGGAACAAATTGTTCATTAAAATAGTAGGGAAAAAATCTACACAGGTGTCAACAAAGATTTAAAAGCACATAAATGTATTCTATAAAATAATCACATTCAAAGGTGTAAGTGCAGTACATTTGAAAACAATGCATCTTGTATCTCTTAGTATCTTGTCATATAAGTTTAATGTCATTTTCTGCAGGCACTTGAATTTCCTTTGGTGTGGGGTTTTGGAGCTGGGGGGTTATTGGGTGGCGGGGGGCTCTTGTTTGGTTGGGGTTTTTTATTTGGTGTAAATTAATAGCAGAGCAAATGCAGATGGCTGAGTAAGATTAGATAGCCACTGTTTGTCGCTATATTGTTTAAAGAGAATGTTGCTCTGTGGAAATTCTGTGATTCCTTTCATGCTTAGTGCAGAATTTGTCTTTGTTCTGGAATAATAAGTGTGGTTAGTCTCCACCAAATCTGTAGATATTTTTTTAATTGTCATGTACTAGCATGGAAGCTAAATATTCAAAATTAAATATAAAAATTTTAGTTTTAAAAGATATATTCCCAGTGAAGTTGTTAAACAATTTTGAAAACAAGTTCCTTTTTGACAACAAAATTCAAGTCTGTCACTGAATTAGAAGTATATGAACCGGAAAAGAGCTATATGTCCACGGTTTTACTAATGTCCTAACCAACTAGCTGTGTTTTCCTTTTATCTCTCTGAAAATCGTATGCCTTTCATGCTGACCATTGTGCAATCTGAAAGTACCTGTTTAAGGCAAGCCAATAAATGAAAGATTTCAGTGGTTGAGCTTGTCCTCGCCTCACGTAAGAATGTTCTCTGTGGCAAGAATGTTCTCTGTGGCTTTAACATTCCTCAAAGAAATTCTTTTGTGGTGTGTCCATTAAACGTTGAGATGTTCTGATCGTTGTTACTCCACAAGATGCTCTTAGTTACTGTAATACCACCATTCTTTAGATGTATACTCATCATCCGTAGCCTGCAATATTTTCACAATAATAAAAAACCTGCCATAAAGCAAGTAATATAGTAGAATATACCAGTGGAGGATAGAGGGATTTCACAGCATGTGTTACAAATTAGAAGGTTTGTCCTTTAATAGATCATGAAGTAACAAATTTGAGGATTACAGCTTCTGCAGTATAATGGTGCATGTGTCTCTGAAGTGTAACCATTTTGACTTGTTTCCAAGGTTGACCACTGAGGCAAAATTCATAGTGGCTTCCAAAACAATGTCTACTCCGAAACGTTGTGTGTCTTACTAACGGTACTTGTTCTAATTTAAATACTTTAAAAATATTTCTAGGAATATGTTGTACTTTAACACAGCTAATACTGCTACTGTGGCCTACCTTTCTGCAGGACAATATTTTTGGGTTTGCGATTTGTATTTAAAAAAAAACCAAACCAACCTAAAAAAACTTCAACACTTTTCTAGAGTTCCAAGAATCATAAAAATGCTCAACAGCTCTCTATCTGGCAGAAAGCAACATTGGCTCTTTGCTGACCGCAACATGTCAGCCTTTGGGCAGCTTCTTGTCACGTGTTCAGAGTAGACTGATGAGTTGTAACAAATGGTTTGTGGCTGGAAAGTCATAATTCCAGTTGGTTTATACAGAGCAAATGGGCAAGTACTTTTCCTGAACTACAGATGAGAGGAGAATCTTCAAATAAAAAAAATGCATCAAAAATGTATGACTAAAGACTCTACATGTCTGAACATAAGCATTTCCTGCCTCTGGCGTCTGTGATCTGATAGGAAATGTTCAGGTCATGAGTTACAGATTTAGAATTGGGCATCCTTGAACTTACTTAGTATATGCTCAGACTTGCAAATAGAAATCTCTTCACAAACTCCGCAATTCTTTGGAAGCTTAAGTATTTGTTTATGTAGCTCTTACATAACTGCTTACATAGAGCAGTGATGTTGGGAGAACATTTTATGTGTCTATCATGTCCATCCTAAAGTCTATCTTTTATTTCATTGTAGCAACTGGGAAAAAAAAAAAGGTAACAAAAACTATTTCTATTTACAGATAACTCAAATTCAGGTGACATCATGATGGAGACCAAACCGTAACAATCTTTCAGTTGCTTTTATTGTACAAATACTCTGTAACAGGTTTACTTTAGCTATGTTTGTATCTTGGACAACACCCTCCACAGAACCTTTTTAATTTTAACTGTCTTCCAGAATATGCAGTTTCATTCCCTTGCTTCATATGCCTACAGATAACACTGCTTCTTTGGCTATTCCTCTTCATTTTGTATGTTTTGTCATATATGTTACTCATGTAAGAATGGCATTATCACTGAACGAGCATGTTGAGGAACATTCTCTTTGAATACAAAGGCTGAGTGGTTTTTAATTGGTAGTACAGTATTGAGTTACTGATTCATCTTCTAAGAGATTAATTCAGCTGTGAGAGCTAAACAAAATACACTCTTCAACATTCCCTGTTTGTATGATGATTACAATGAAATGGTGAATTAAATGTAACAATCTTAATGTATAGATAACAACCTATTACCAAGCAACCAAGAAAGTATTAATCTCTGGCCACAATCTTAGGACTTCCATGCTATTAAATGCTTTCTGAGTTGTTGAGCCATTTAACATTCCGAAGCAATAGCATTTGTAATTGGGTTTTGGTTTTGTTTTTCAGAGTCCAAGGCATTGTGAGGTGAGGGAATAGATAATGAAGTATCTACCAATTTCTAACTGGCTGACTCAGCTTGGTCTTGCAGAATATTGCGCGCTCTTTGAACAATATGATGGCATAGAGGTAAGAATTGGCTTTTTCAGTAAAATTCTTGAGAAAATGTCAAGCAAGATGATATAACACAAGTGATTAATGTTCCATGATATAAAATGAACATTTTGCTGTTTCTAGTGCTGCTTGTCCTGTATCAGTCTTCACTGTCTCAGATTGTAACAAATGGACATGTTCACCAGAGCAAAAACACATACATTACTTTTCTTCTGCAAAAGTTAACAACTAAGTTTCTTTCTTAAAATTCAGAACTAGACAAAATATAAACTTATGTGCCAGTTGTTATATTAATTTGTTTATAGGTAAATGGATACTATGTGGCTTAAGAATAATCCTTCTATTGAACAAATACCACATTACAGAAGGACCCTACGTCAGTCATCTTGAAGATCCTTAGAAATGTATTTAGAAATTCTTAGGAAGCCCTTTTCCCACAGGTCGTACTTGATAAAAATTTCCTCTTTATTGTCCATTTTGTGTTTTCAGTTCTTATCACCCAAGTACAGATGTATTGATACTTACATACTATTTCATCAATTAAATGCTGCTTTGACATATTTTGGTTCTGTCTTGCTGTATTCCGAATTCAGAAACAATTTTTGTACAATTTTTTTTGGTACTAATGAAAATTTCATGAAGTGGCACTAAAGTTTATTTAAAATTAGCTTCTGTGTCACATCTGTGCTGCTTGTATATCAGAGTTCTTAGTGAGTGTCATGATAATATCATAAACCAAGCAAAATTAATATAAAAAGATTTTAAATATAAGAAGAATTTATCACTACTAGGAAAAGGACAGCATTTTCTACTTTTCCAAATGGACTCAGTCAGTAAGACTTAAAAGCACGTTTAAAAATATTGCTATGTGATTCACACTACCATTGTAACACAGAAGACAGCAATGTAGACAGCTGTTTTCACAGTCAACAAACAAAAAAAAAACCTGCAGCAAAGAGAATTTACAGCCTACCAAGCCTGAAAGCTGCCTGTAAAATATTTTTTGCTGAAGTGCAAAACTTTAAAACAGGCTTTGTGCATCGTTCTGGATACAATGGACTTTTCTTTAAGTTCAAGGCCATGAGTCAGAATTTCAGTTCTGCAATATCTGTAGATTACAAGCATTGTATCATGTCTTAGTTCCTCAGCCAAACTGGGTATTTTCCTGGAACAAAAATTTAAGACTTACCCTGACTTCACATACTTACTAACCTGCTTAATACTAGGCATACACTTAAGAACCATGTTGAACCAACCTTCTGAGTTCTTGAAAGTCTAAGTAATTGCCTTTGATGTCTTCTACTTTTAAAAATAATTACTAATAACTATTTACACTGGGTTTTTTATCTGTGCAGTAGAAGGTATGATTATATCCATTTTGCTGAGGACAGTGGTGCACAGTTTCTTGAGTTAAATTATTCTTAGCTAAGTAGTAAATTCATGGCAGTAGAAGACACAGTTCCTGGGTTTCAGTCAACTGCTCTAGCCAGTTCTTAAGCCAGACCAGAAAGTACTTATGATCTCAAAGGAAGAAAGAAGACTTCAAGGCAGGAGACTGTTCTCCTTGACAAAATTTCCACATCTTAGTGCTGTCTGCTACAAAATGCAGCAAGTTCTTTAAAGCTACTTAAAAAAAAAACCAACAAAATGTGTCTATAAAACCTCCCGCTGTTTTACCCTGAGCATATGCTGTTCAGTACTGGAGTTAACACTAACCCTTCTTGTGTTCCTCCTTACAAGCTTTTTGCTAAAGTTTGAAGAGCAGGCATATTGCATTTGTACTTCTTTCTGTATGTTTTTTCTTGGAGGATGATTTTGGGGGTTGGGGGGAGGGTGTTGAGGTTTTTTGAGAGGAACAGAGGGAGCCTCTGTCAGTGTTGCCAAAGCTGAAAAAGCCTTTCTACTGAAATCTGAATTGATCATTAGTAACAATTTTTGCATGCGGGTAAACCTAGAAAAGGATAAAGTAAGAGTAATAATTATTCAACACCATTCTTTCATGTCATTAGATACATATGATGTATCATTTGAGAAACACCTAATATGACATTTTCAGGCACGGCTAAATTTCCCTAACAGCTTTTGAAACAGTTATAGCTGGTGACATAAAAAATTGAGGCTTTCTGCAATGAGAGGACTACGCGGTCTAAATCAAAGAATGCTGTGCTTCCGCGGTGGTTTTAGTTTGAAAGAAAGATTTTAAAATGGTAATTTCAAAAACAGTGGCTCACATAGAGTAAATTCTGTGTTAATTTTCTTATTTACACAGTGAAACAATGTAATTTTTTTGTATGTTGGGGTCCTAGGCCTGACTTTGTCAAATCTCCATTAGAAAGGGTCACTTTTAGTAGTATGACTTGTCAGTAACAAAATGGGGTATATCTTATGGATATCTCTTTATCTGGTTTACAGTGAAAATACAGAACGGTAAAAAAAAAAAAAAGAAAAAAAGAAAAACATTTGATTATAAATTTTCTGCTTTGGATGTGTTTTCTTCTTCTTGCTCTGAAAGATGTCATCATCAAATGAATTTTTGTGCGTACCTATAAATCAACATCAAATTGAAACTTTGTACTGATTATAAATAAAGCCTTGCATTATTCAGCAGCTTACTTTGAAAATAAAATAGTAAGAATTTCATGGAGAGAAAGGTTCAGGTTTAATTACCCAAATGCATTATCTGGAAATTCACGTCCTTCAAAACAGTGTCACAGCCCATGTTATCTATTAATTACAGTGAATATCCTCTTGATTATCTGAGACCCTCCTTTCCAATATTATTGTACCCCTCAGTTCACTCTGAGATTTATCTTCCTTCATTAGCTTAAGTGTAATTGGCATACTAGCACTTTGGGTTTTTTTGGTTGGTTTTTTTGTTGTTGTTGTTGTTGAAAGGACTCATAGCTTTTACAAACTCTCCAGATATCTTGACCAGTTTTGTTTTGAGAAAAAATTTAGAGACAATGAATTAACATTTTAAAAGAAAAATTCTTCATCCCTTCAATGTTATAGCTTGTCATGACAAAGGGGCTTCACATAACACATAGATGTACTTACATTTGCTGTTATGTAGCTTACGGTATCAGAAACAGCAAACCTATCTGAAAGAAATTTGAATTCTCCTGGACTAATAGGTATAGTATGTTCCTTATTCTGGCATTTGCTACAGGACTTACTCCATCTTACAGAAGTTGATCTTAGAAAAATGGGAATTGGAAATCAAGTCCACCGAACACACATCCTTTCCAATATCCTCCTGCTTCAGGAAGTAGAAAAAAAGAGAGGTAAGATTTCCATATTGTCTCCTAAAGACTAAGAGAATGAGCTAAGGCAACCCAAGCTTTCTTGTCACAAAGAGATGATAAACTAATACTCTGATTCAGCCTAGGATACTGCTCTGAATACAGGTCACAGGGACACTTTACATAAACAATAAGAAGAATAGTTAACATTAATCTTTTGGCAGGGTTTTAAAAAAAATAATATAACCTGTACTTTTTTTAGAAGCTGTCATTTAGGAAAGGCTCCAATTTAATTTCATTTTCTATTGCTCTCACAGTCTTCAGCATAACAAGATACAATAATGTTAACAGACCATAATTGACGGAAGACTGTTACGAATGTCTTCCTCACTTGGAAAGATCATATCAAAAGGTCTAAACCCAAGCTATTTTGTGTACATGCTACCTCATCCCTAGCGAGGAGAGAGGAAGAGTGCTTACACAGACAGTCCTGACCTTCTTTTTCCATTTGGGACTTTGCTGTGAATTAAGACTTGATCACTACATCTTTTGTTGCTTGTATGATGCTTTTATCAGTGCGGTATCAAAATTCAACTCAAGTTCATGAGAGCTGGAACAAACCCTGTAAGGCATTCTGTTCTGAGTGGAAGGATATAGTGAGATGTTATTCAACTGTGACTCATTGTATAGGATATTTTGAAAATAATTAACAAGATACAAGTATTATGCAGTCTGCCCAATAGTTCTAAAGATCACTGCCTAAGCCTTTTACAAATT
>NW_009648332.1:15366291-15376744 GCF_000708025.1 Charadrius vociferus | reverse complement strand
CTTTTACCCTCTCTTCTTCCAAATAAAGAGACTTTTGAAGCATGTGTAGAAATCAAATATTCATAAAATGTGTTCATCTACTTTAACTTTTCAGAAGAAACTAGAACTGTTTGTGTACAAGTAGATCAGTGTATTTTCTCAATGTTTCCTGAGGAGCTCAAAATCGGTTTAACAATTACGTAACTTCTGCAATTCATTGGTTTAACTTTCTTAAAATGGGAATATAAATATGACATTTTTGTAACCACTACTGTGAACAGATTAGGAAATTATTCAAGTTGATTACTGCAGTGAAACTAAATGTATTTCAATTAGAATATATTTTCATGTGGTTTCGGGACTGCATTTTATAACCTTTTCAGGCACTGGAGTGAGGAATGTATTACAGTTCTGAGTGTAACATTTTTTCAGAGGAAAGGACTGTTCAAACTGTCATTCATGTGGTGAATTGATTTATAGGTAGTTATGTAATATTGCAGTCAACTCATTGGCATGTTCCAAGTTCTATTAATTATAGCTACAACTTGTGCTTGTTCAACTTCAGATATGTTGAGCTAAATCTAACATTGCCATATCGCTGGTGATTTCGGTGAATTTCAATTTGAGTCAAACATTTTATCTCCAAACTGGAGTGTATTTATTTTTTGACCTCTGGACATACGTCTTGCAAGGTGACAGCATGATGCTATTTGTTTCTCTTTTTTTTGGCAGTTAAGTGCTAGAATTCTTTAAGCTAAGTTCTAGTAAAAGTAGTGGTGGTTCATATTTTTATGGGCATTTATCTTGGAGAGCAACGTTTTTGTTCACTCTCTGGTTTTGGCTAATAAAAACAATTAAGTGTATAATTGAATTATGCGCTTGAAAAAATAGAGCCAAATTGATCTCCGAGTTGTTCTGTTTACACCGGGATATTTACATCCTAGATAGCTTTGCCTATTGTATTAAAGAATTCTGGGAAGGCTGCAAAACAGATCAGTTCAGTCAGTCATACATGAGTGCAGACTGTTTTGTTTTCCCAGTCGGGCTAATGGTTGTTATCTAGTCTCCAGCCTATTATGACATAGTTTTGTTTTGTGTCTGTCTTTGACAGAGTGCTGTGTCTAGGACCAAAGTGCTTAATCAGTTACGCTGAAACGCTTGTTTTCCAGCAATGAACTGTACTGACGTCAGACATTAGAAAAAACTTCCTTTTTTTTAAATCTTCCGTTCTATTAAATAAATACTAATGTCCTACTAATGTACTTACCAGTACAAAGCAAAGGCTACATTATTCTGTTTGCTGTTATTTTGAGCTTTAAACAGCAGCATTGTATTTGTTGCTGGTTCAACAGTTTCCAGACAGTGCTTTATGTGATAAGTCGGTTTAATATGTAAGCATTTTCACAAGGTTAATTTTATAGGACTAAGCATTTCTTTGTACAGTGAAGTTAAGTTTTGGAAAATTTTGTCAAAACATTTTCTGTTTTCTAAAATGCTAATTGGTTCTGAAACTACTTTGAACAGAACACATCTCGGTACACTAAGATTTGGATTCATCCCATCTAACTCTAACTGCTTTATATTAATTACTGCAGAAACACAGCCCAAGATCTGTTCATTGACATAATGCCCAGCAACACATTTGACCTCAATCAAATACGTGCACATGATCACATATCTGTTGAATTAGGCAGAGTACACAATACGAAGTTCACTACGTTTATGCTTTTACACTGTCTTTATGCCAGCCAATGGTAGGGAAGTGATTAGAATAAGTGGTTTGACATGACTACCATTAGCTAATCAGTAGAAAAATAACCATTCAAAATTGTTAAACCACTTCAGTCCAGCAGAATGAATTTTATAGTGGATCAGTGCTTTGAATAATGGGGCTCTGATATATTTGATCTATATTAGAGAACTGAAAGATTGCTGTGCTATTGAGTCTTGACCTTAATTGAAGCTGGAGTTCGAAAATGCCAGCCTAAGCAGTCTCTGCCCTCTTCAGCTTTCCTTTAGCTGCTTTTCCCCATCTTTGCATCGTTCCTTTTTTTGTCAGTAAAACTATCCTGCAGCTACATGGTGAACCCATTGGGAAATTTATCTGGCTGAAAACCAACTTTTTTCCCCCTCATATTCATCCAGATGAAGTCCCCATGCCAGTTCGCTGTTGAGCAGGGCAAACACTTGTACGGGTATGAATGGCTGAGGAAGAGACAGCAGAGGTGAGCCCTGGGGGCTGGAACAGCCCTGCTGCCTACAGTGAAACCACAGCTGAAGGTGTTCTGTTAGGAGGCAAGTCGCTCTGTGCTCCCTCTAGGTATTAGAAAGACACAGATGAATTGAGCAGATAATTCACTCCACTTTCAATTTAAATTACCTTATGTAAGTGTCTATATTTTTTTTTGTTGATTGTAGAGCTATCCCAGGATGGCTGACTTCATGGCAGATTACTCAGCAAGTGCTGACAGCTGGTAGAATGAATTTAGGCCTACAAGCTACAACTGTAGTTGGCCTGGAACATTTCATCTCATCTTTTGAGTGCAGCCTTCCAAATTTCAAGAAAACGTTTGTTTCCTTTTCTCTAAATCCTCATGATCTCAAATATGTGCTTAGGGCTTATCACTATATTTCACTTCTTTGGCAATCAAAGTATACAAGTGGAAAAATGTTTCCAATTTCTGCAAACTTTCTTCCTAAGCACAAAATTGTTACCAGTTCTGAACATAGTTCCTACCACTGTTTCATCAACAGAAGGCCACATGGCTGGTACTGAGTCAGACTCACAGATGCTCAAGGTCAGGATCTTGTATCAGGTAGTGGCAAAGTAGATGTCAAGTGAAACATGAAGGAGCACACCAACCCATACTGATGCTTTCCCAGAATACTTTCTCAGCCTCTAAGCATTTAATCTAACAAAAATAGATACCAAAAAGGTATGAATGTGAAGAGCCATAAATACTCTTTCCACAATCCGTTTGCCTGTAGCTTACCTTTTGATGTGCACTGCAGTACATTCTGGATCTTGGTGTCCTGCCATCTAGACCAATATCCATTCATATATTCATAGCACGCTGTGTCTCCTTTGAGATGTACCTTTTGTTTTCTGTTCCAGGGAAATTGTAGTCAGAGGGTGGGGCCTAAAGCTTGCCTGGGCTTGTCCCAATATGAAATCAAAATGCATTCAAAATTTGGGTACTAAACTACTCCCAAGTAATGCAAAACACGGGCTGTGCGTATAGGAATATTCTAGGTGGCTATCTAGCACCTTTTTGTAGTTTTAGGAGAGTTTGTTTGGCATTGCAAAGAAGCCAGGAAATAACATACCCTCTTCTAGAAGTAGCTTCTTCTGGTTTGAGAGAAACTGATGACAAATGAGGTGCAATCTGACCCCTGTATTATACAAAAGGGTCTTCCGTCCCAGACCATGAGGCATAGCACTGTCCTGTAACAACCAGCAGTTCAAGACAGACATCCTGAAATCTGTAGCCCAGTACTTGCAGAGTAGTGCTTCAGGAAGGAACCGTTTTCTCAGTATCCTCTAAAGCAAGGTCTGATGCTATGTGGGATTGGGACAGAGTGATATTTAGTCATGTTACCATATCATGCTACAGTCTTTAGGAGTGTGGTTTTATTGTGATTTCTTATGACTGATAGTAAAAGAATAAATCATGTTTCAGATGTGTTGAGGAATCCCACCATGATGTGACTAGCTCCTTCAAGGCATTAAAAATGTTAACTTATAGAGAGGGTAATGTAAATATATAAATATAAATGTCTATTTTGATATAATTAAAAAAAATACTTTGGATATTGCCAGACACAGAAGACATTTCTTGGTTCCTTTATAACCATGAATTTAAATATAGAATTATTTTGGAAAGCTTTGTATCATTTGACTATTAAAACGTTAGTTTTTAGGTATTCATGATGTACTTTTCTATGTGTCATTGGCTGAGTTATGAGTGGAAAGATACACAGAAAGCTAAGTGACAAGACTTTTTTCTGAGGTGTTCTAAGAGCTAGAACTTTGTTTTTTCCAGTATTTTCTTTTACTGAGCTGAATTCTGGTTAATAGCATTTTATGGCTTAATGTGATTTCATTTATCTCTTAGAGTATTTTGCTTTGAGAGGCTAAAAGTATATAGAATCTTTCCTTTTTCTCATGTATGGGTTTACTTATACAGACAGATTACAGTTTTAATAGGATATATATTTAGATATTTTTAAATTTTGTCATACAAAGAAGGCCAGCCTTAATGGATTTAAATAAAATATATGCATTGACATAATGTATTGTGGGTGAATATAAAATAATATGCAAACCCTAATTGTGATAAAATGTAATTAATATGCCATAACTTGTATTTTGTGGGGAAAAGAGAGTTTTCATTTAAACTCTTAAATAAATGTTTCTGCCTATGTTGTATTTCTTGCCCTGCTGCAGTAGTGTAAAGTTAAATATGAAGTGGTTTCTTGCTATGTGGGTCTTCTCCTTGCCATTCACTATATAGAAGACCTAAGATGTGTGCTATTAAGGAAGATGAGCAAGCAGTATACATCCTTGCTTGTGACAATATAAATAGACACAAGTCCATCTTCAAAGAAAGTCTGAAATAACTGAGGGATACCCTCGTGTGTTTTTTATTAGATGGCCAAAATAATTAGCATAAAGCCATAACTGGTTGTCATAACTTGTCAAACCCAGATATCTTGTCTTTGGCACTCTCAGATAAAGCCCTTTTACTCATTCTGGGGCTTTGGGGCGGTTTTTTTTTTTGCTTCTCTTTGAAACATTACAAACACAACCAGGGTGCTTTGGAGTAGTGGTATGTAGTGTCAACCTGGTAGATTCCAGACCAGTGCTAAAGTATTCTGGTAGTTTTGCCAATGGAAGGAGAGGAGGTGGCTTTGAACACTTTACTCTGCATAATAGTTAGAGGTGGTATTGCTACCTGTGTGGTCTATTTTGCTCTCACAGAGAGACACAAGGATTTGAAGGTTTTTGCCATATCTGTTGGAGGAGGCCAGAAATGTAGATGCTGTTACAAAGTTGTAAACATACACCTCTGACTACACTATTTCATCTGTTACAAGTTCCAGATTCATTTATTGCTGCTTTCTGGCCTTCTGTTTATCCTTGTCTCTACATCAGTTATGTTCTAAATGAAAAAGTCCCCAACAACTGTCGCATGCAAAGAGAGGCTGTTAATTCTCTCATATTTGAGACTTTTCACAGAAACATGGAAAAACAGAAGCTTACAAGGAAAGCTTAGCTCTATAGTAACAGTTCTTCCACTGCTAGAAGCAAAGAGGGGAAAATAGACCCCCTGGTAAAAAGGAACCCATAAAACTTTATCCAGCTTCTTTTTGGTATTGTCATGTTTAATATGTCATTTACCAAAATTAGTCAATAAAATGAAACTAGTTTTAGTGCAGTTTTACCCATGTATTTCAAACTTCTGAAACAGGTCTGTCTAATCTATGCCAACAGAAACTGTTAGACATTATTTTCAATACCAAATTGAAGGCGGGGTTGGAGGAACACGTTATTCTCACAGAATATGTGCAATAATTTATTTTTACTAACTTTTTTATTACTAATTGCTTTTTGTTAAAGATGATACTCAGTTTTCTTGTATTATGTCTGACAAGGGCTGTACTTAGCTTTTTTTGGTTCTAGCAGTGGCTGATACTAGCTGACTCAAAACAGTTTTCTGTAGCCCTGAGAACTTCTGACAGCTACAGTGAAATTTTTTTTCCAAATCCTTCCAAAAGTTTTGTTTTCTTTCTGATTTAATACTTAAAATTAGTGAGCTGCAGATTAGAGGAGTTTAACAGTAAACCAGTTCCTATTGGAAAATACTGATTTGTCAGAACTAACATTTTTAGCTATTAATAAATGAAGATCAGACATCTGGTATTATATGTATCTAGTTTGTACTCTTCTAGGATTACAAAAAAATAAATGTGCCGTTGTCAGAAACTCCAGCAAGCCAGAGCATGTTCATGCTCCAGTTTGTCACGGAATGAGCTAAGATTTATATAACTCCTCAAATTCTCCTGCTTTACTACAGCATTATTTCCAGGATGATCAGCTGTGGGACATTCCTGGTTGCAAACTTCTCTGAGGCTAGGAATCACGAGGCTTGACTCTGACTTGTACCAGATAGCTCTGCTGGAGTTTCTGAAAGATCTCATACCTCCAGACCTAAGGCAGATCAAATAGCAAGACTGGATGTTGGTAGCTTTATTATGGAGGTGTGGGTAGCTGTTGACTAAACTTGTCCATTGCAGCTGGCAGCCGGGGGGACCTTAGCTATGGCAACTGTGCTTTCTTATAGTTTTCAAACAAAATATAGTCAGGTTTCAAGTACTGGAGCATTTTTCACTGCATATTATCATTCTAATTTGGCTTGATATGTCTCTGATTCGCTTGAAAATTACCAGCAAATAAACTTGGTTTCCTAGCCAACAGTTATGCTGATCATTATATTTTCTATGTGGCATCTGTGGGAGTTGAGGGAATGTAGCATTTTGTTTGTTTGGGTCCTTTCTCTTCTAAGACAAGTCTACAGTAGAAACTTGCTTTGACTTTTGTTTATCAGGAAATCTTCAAGAACTCCTGTGTGAGCAATCCATGCATACCATGTCCTCATCTTGTGTGGTTACTTCTGCATTTTATCATTGCAGCTACACAGCAGTGCTTTTGGAGTAGATGTATTTTCTCCTGGTTATTTTGGGAAGACTGGAATTCTGATGTTTAAGGTCAAACTGAAAAGTTCCAATGAATCATTTTGTTTTGTCCCATCATCTCTTTTGTTACCGTAAGCCAGGCACATTTTGAAAATGGTCTCTCAAGAACTGGCAAGTACCCAAGTCTTGCCACGATTAAGGTGTGCAAGCTACAGCATCACAGGTCTTGGGACCTATGTCCCAGTTATCATTCCTCCTCACTTATCTCTTCAGATAGCTGCTTGTATACGTGTCTCTGCACTAGGTGGAAAAATGCACCTGTACATACTACCTGCCTTCAGAAAGCAGAAGTCAAGGGTGACTGTAGAAGGCCACAGCAGTGTGTGATGCATGGCCAGTGACAGCCGGCACGCTGCTGGTTTCTCAGCCTCCCCCAGGCTGCTGTCACAAAGGACAGTGCTTCACCACTAACATTTCTGTGGCAAGTTGATACACAGACAGCATGATACCATATAGATAAACAGGGTAAGGGGTATGGCAGGTCAACGTGGAATACTGATGGGGAGAGCTTGACAGAGGTTCTGTGCTTGTTTCAGGACATTGGTGCTTCCAGACTTCATCCCGTATCTCAGTGAACCCATTTCCAAAGTAAATACAAAGCATGCAAGCAGTAAAAATTTTGCAACAAGGAATCTAATCTAGTTTAACTCGAAGTAACTCACAACTAATGTAGCTAGTGTAGGCCGTCATGTGAATTCATCATTCTTACAGGTTGCAAGCAAGTTCTCTTTAACAGCTTTGCAGAAAGTATGTACCAGGATGGGTTGTGTAAATTGTCATATGTGAAGACAAAGATCAATTTTTAATTTCATCTGAAGACACAAAAAACCTCCTAGGAAAAGGATGTAATGACTCATGCAAGAGTAATCGCAGTTCATGCAGGGCTGCCCAGCTACCAGTCCCATTACTTAGCACCCAGTCATGTAACTAAGGAAATTACTTCTCCTTTTCTAGTTCTTAGTCATAAAACATGACAATGAAGTATGACATTACTTCCTATGTAATTATAGTGCCTGAAATTTTCCAGAGTTTTTAGAATCGGCCAATAGAGACCATCTTATGTGCTAACCGCTCAGAGTTTTCGGCATGCTTGTAGATGTGTTTTACCTGAACTGTGGAATGTATGATTTAGAGAAGCAAGACATTTTCCTTTATGCAAAGAGGAAAATAATAGTGTGCACTTCTGTAGCACCTTCCACTTGATAAGTCGATAAAGTACTGTACAATCTTTCCTGTGAAAAATATCTACCACTCTGATATATGTTACAAAAATGTAAGTGTAGGTCATGCAGGAAGTGGGTCAGAATACTAGAACTGGAAGTGTAATCCAGGTATCTCAACTCCTCTTTCTGTATTCTCACCATAACTTCGTTTTTCTTGCACAGGACATATTAGTGAGGCATTTTGGTGTCCAAGATGGGATTGCAGTCTGTTGATTTTCGGTTCCTTTCTCTTCCTCCTGCTCTTCATCTCCCTCCCGCAGGTGTATTTTGAACAAAGATTGTGCCTGAAATATCCTATGGGAAATCTCCATAAATTATCACTTGTGGCAGTGAAATTCTGGAATCTGTCACTGTGCCCGAAACATTTCTGGTACCTCTCTGTCCTCAATACCTGGTTTTGCACAACTGGCGATGACAAAAGCAGAGTGCCATGAGCCTATTCAAGATTTTCTAGCTTTCCTAGTTTATCCGTAGCTCAAATGTCATTGCATTTGGGGAAAAACTTAATAAAAAAAAGATTGGAGTGAGTTTTTTGTTATGCGTTTAGGCTTCATTTTATGTGAAATTGGTTTGAATTTTGATCTTGGTTTCAAGGTTCTGTTCAGGATCAGTATGATGTTATAATTTTCTGTAATTTGGGGGAAGAAAGTTATGTAAGTGTAGAAGTCTGTGTCCATCAGCATGCCACAAATGGAGACTTGTTTCCTAGCACCAGTGCGTGAATCCTTTGAGAAACTGTTGTCTTTCATGTTTACCTCAACTTTTCTGTTCTGGAAGTTGTTCCTGGAAAAGGTGCGTGGGAATGCCAACAGTGGTAATGCTTTCCTCCTGCTTGTGCCTGCCTTAAGGACCCAGAGTGAGGTTGCTATGGGAAGGGAAACACCAGTCAGAAATGCCACTGTGAGCTTCCTTTATACGAATGCATTAGATAAATTTAATTTTCCAACCTTCTGTCTCCTCTTCTCCCCTTACTGCATATTTGAGCCCTCTCTGTCTTTTTTCTCCTCTTATTTTATACTAAACTTCATCTTACTTGAGCTTTCTTATGTAAAGATTCTGCTCATATTTATGAGAATTCCTAGACTTTTCTGAGAACTTTCCTCTCCTACTTCTGCAACATACTTGATGGCTAAAGAATCTTGTCTTGATGAGCTAAATGTTTCTTAAGCTCTAGCTACACTTCAAAGGAAGGGCCAGTGCTCTTTCTGTCTTGAGTTGCTTCATTTTTTGTGAAATTGATTTTGCTGTAAGGTATTTTAGATAGCTCAGATTGCAAAATTCAATGTTCTAGACAATAAAAAAAGAGGTAGATGCCCTAGTTCTACCCAGTACCCAGAGATGTCACTATGGTAAGTCACCATATGGAATTTTAATCCTGCTGTTGTTAAGCTAACCTCCAGTGACTTGTTTGGAGTGAGAATACTACAGTTTCATTTGTTTTTGATGATTGATTTGATAATGCACAGAGGCCCTGGAAGATGAATAATTTTCTCCTTAATGACATTTATCATTTAGATAGTTTAGGACCACAACTTCAGCAACATCATGTTGTCTGGCTCTGAAGTAGGCGCATCAGAAGAAGCTTATGAAAGCTAGTCCTGGTAAAAATGGAGAGAGAGAGTGAAATGAAAATAGTGCATGAAGAGGATGTCCCAAACCAGAAGAACCATACAACTAGTAGGGTTTGAGTATTTTATGTCAAAATCAATTAAATGTTTGGTTAGGCAAAGAAATATTTGCCTCTGGGAAGCTAATGCCAATAGGATAGCTGTCAAGAGGTTTGCAGAATGTTGGCTTATGAATTCTGACAAGGGGGAAAGAACAGCAATATCAAAATTGCTTTGGACAACTGGAATAACTGCGGTAAACCCAGAGAAATGTTGGCCAGGCAGCCTGAAGGGCTGAGCCAACAGGAAAGAGGCAAACACAATGTTAAAGAAAAAAATTGATCTAGGCAGTGCTTTAAAAGTCAGCTGAGTGTGCCTTGACTTCCATTTAAGCAAAAGCCCTTTGGCTGAGTCAGTGGTACAGCTGAAGGTGCCTGAGGTAATATGTTAAAAATGAATGTTCTGTTATCTGATTGTTTTAAAGGGTATACTTTACAAAAGGAGGTTAACTAGCTGTCTATTCCGTCAGTAGCTCTCGGTCCTTTACAGCTATTTGACTCTTTGTTTTAGAAAACGCGTTTCATACCACCAACCTGTTGCACAGATAACTTCACATAACGTGGTGCGATGAGGGGGAAATCTGCTAATGTAAGCAAGTTGTGTGTGTAATAGATCCTGAATTGTCCGTGAACAGGGTGTATTTAGGAAACCCTTAATTTTTACTGTAGTGCTAATTTGGGGGGCGAAATTATGGCAGGCAAATTCTTAAATCCGTGGAAAAGGGTAAGGGGAGGTCACTGCAGGCGAAGGGTTTGTGTGCCGGGGCTTCGGCGAGGCTCGGCCCGAGCCGCCCGCGGAGGGGTGTGGTTGCGGCGCCGTAAATCACGG
>NW_009648332.1:15335109-15365874 GCF_000708025.1 Charadrius vociferus | reverse complement strand
TGCAGCCCAGAGGCACCTGGACAGGACTCGCTGCCAGGAGGTCTCTTCACCGGGACGAATCCTCCGACTTATCCTCAGAAAGCCTGGAAAGAAGCAGCAGTGACCAGACTGGTAACAGTGGGGACAGCGCTGTCCTCTCGGGCAGAGAATGAAAAAGCCGGTTGTGTGTGTGAGCATCCCGCTGTTCCTCCGTCCGTTCGCCTCTGTCGGACAGGGACCGGGGGAGGAGGGCGAGCCCTCACCCCGGCGGCGGTTGACTTGCGGGCTACTAGAAATGTAGCGACAGTAACTACCGAGACGTTTGATCCAATACTTAGGAACGAATCCTGTGGAAATCTATTAAGTGTTCTTTAAGCATGAATTGGTGGTGTACTCGAGATCCTGAGATACTTCGCTGGGTAGAGAGAAAGGAAATGCTGTGTCTTTTTTTGTGTGTGTGTGTGTGTTCGTCAGTTAAAGAGGAGCGTATATAAAAGCGCTTCTTTATGTCCAAATTTGTAATTTCCATAAGTGGGTTGTTAGCTCAAAATAATTAAGTGCATACTTACTGCTGAAAAGTTTTTTTTCAAATACTTTGTTTCCAGTTAGAGTGGGTTGTTTTGTGGGTTTTTGTTAGTAACATCGTGGGAACAGGGGAGCAGGCAAAATAATAAATGACTTCCTATACTAGAGGAGGAACAAAAGCTTGTATTTGGAAGCATTAGCTGAAAAACGCTTAGATTTGACTGTAACCTTGGTGAAGTCCTCTATTTCTGTCAGCAAAATGGGGAGAGAACGTTTGTTTCAAGTCAAGGCTTTATAACCGGTCAGGATTACTCGGCTAACTGGTTGGGCACCTAAGTTTCTGAGATAATATAGTAGTATAGGCCAAATGAGGAGTTCTCCACTTATTATTGAATCCTCTTCAATGATCGCTTTCATGTTTTTGGTTTTGGGTTTTTTTTAGATATCAAGGCATTCTACATGTGAAAGCTCATGAAGTGTGGGGTTTATCTGTTTCTGTCATCTGGAAACAGAGAAATTTTAAAGATAACTTATCCTGGCCTGTGTGCTTTCTGTTGCCTGAGAATAGTAGTTAAAGAAAATATTTAAAATAGATTTTCAAGTTACAGTGCAAAGATGTATGGGGGGGTGGAAATTGTATGACATATATAATGAGAGAGAAAGAGAGCACAAACATTTTGATAGCACTTAAGGACCCTTTAGGAGCACTGACCTGTCTGTAATCTTGTGGGGAGTTTTTGATGTTTGACAGACACATGTTTTTTCTGATAGTAGCCTTTGAACTATTGCATATGCTTTCTCAATCTATTTCTTCTTATCATAACAGGCTGTAGGTTCTTGAACCTTATTATTCTTCTCAAAGTCCTGTGACCTGTTTGCTATAGCAGCTGCTGCATCAGTTTATCTTGTTTTTTTGGTTTTTTTTTTTAAAAAAAAAAGGCAGAAAATGCAGGTTGTAGAAAGCTGCTTATGAGCCATTTTGGGATCAGGAATCCTCTCTTTTTTGTTATACTGAGGAAGAAGAGTACATTGCTTCTAGGGAGGCAATTAATGTGAAATCTACCTTGAGTTTATAGTGGCTATAGTTTTAGCTGTATATCTTCCTATGATATGTTAACTTTAGTGGCTTCTTACTCATGCTTTTTCTGTTTCCATAACTTACTGTCTT
The DNA here is from genome assembly GCF_000708025.1 of Charadrius vociferus. Taxonomy (NCBI): domain Eukaryota; kingdom Metazoa; phylum Chordata; class Aves; order Charadriiformes; family Charadriidae; genus Charadrius; species Charadrius vociferus. The sequence goes on along the minus strand of NW_009648332.1, from coordinate 15,364,202 downwards.
ACTACACAAAAAATAAATCTGAGGAAATTGATCTGGTTTTTGTCCTGAACTTGACTTTCTTCACCATTAAGGTTGTTCACTTTCAATATTTCCCATGTAGATCTGCATAGTGCATGCAAATGTGCCAAGTAACTTAGCAGGGAGAAGAGAGTAATATCATGCCAATTTATTGTTACTGGCTTTGAGGGAGGGAGGGCAGGTAGGTGGGAGGAAGTTGTGAGGAGATTTGCTGTGTCAAAAGTAAGTAGGGTTTTTCACAAAAGTTGACTCCATCTTGTAAAGACCTGAGAACACAAGGCAGTTGTTCTTCAGTTGGATGTGTTATGCAATGTTCAAGCCCTCTTAGCTTCATAGCATATATAATGATAAAGACATAGTAAGACTTTGTGTAAAGTGTTGTACCATTGGTGATACGGTAACACCAGGTATAGACTTCAGAGACTTTGATCTAACAGGGAGAATTGCCTGGACTGCAGATCAGTAAGACTTTGAGAGAAGTGTGAACATTTTAATGTCTGAAACTGGTTTAGATATAACTCAGAGGTTTGAGGTAGCTTGATTCAGGGCTCTGAAATTGCTTCTCTATTTCCTTTTATGAGATTTCCATTAGCATCAGCATATACAGCCTTGGACTGTTTGTCATGCCATTCCTGAATCTCTGAGGCCAAACTGGGTCTCCCTCACTTCCCCTCCTCCAATATATTGAAACAACAAAGTAGCAGGCATTGCTGCTAGTTGTGTTACGTTATGGTATGGAAGGGGCCCTTGTTCTTGTGCCTGTATCAGGTTGACTTAACCACCAGAACACTGCTTCAGGCTGTGTGAACATCAGAAAGTTTTCATGAAGACAAGCAGAGCCAGAAAGTTTGTATTTGCATCCCAAAGCCAAGGGCATAAGTAGAAGGATATTTTGTATGTTGTTTTGGGGAAGCAAAGATTATTTGTTTCATTGTTCACATGGTTCTTTTTTGTTTTGAGCCCTGATGTGAAGAGATGCATACCCCATCCGATTAGAGCTTGGTACATGTTTGGTACAGATATGTATTTTATTCTATGTCCAATCTCATACTGTTTTCCTAAACGCTGTGTTGTTTTTAAATACTACTTCATTTGTATTCCCTCGCCCTCATTCATAACAAAAAATTAAAACATGTCAGGAGTTACCTGGAAATCTCTTATGCCCTCCAATTTTCTGAAATCACAGTCTGATGCCTGCTAATTCTATTCCTGTATACTTTCACAAATTACAGACTGAAGAAAGAGAAATGCTACTCTATATATAAATACAAATTCACTTAGTATTTTTATCGTTATATTGGCATGCCTCAATCTTGTTTGCATCTAGTTAAGGGAAACTTGTATGACTTCCAAAGTGCTCTGTTTTGTTAAATGCTGCCTTTTGACAAACAGGAATGTGTACAATGAAATTTCAGTTCCTTTTGGGCTATCGTTCTGCTGTAATTTCTACCATTTCCATTGTTGATTGCATGATGGCAGATGTTCAAAGCACACTGTCTCTTAGGGAGTAAAATTTTCAGGGTTTCTATATCAAGTAAAGTCAAACATTCTTTGAATCATATGCTAAAGCATTTGAGACATTCCAGAGTCTTCAGCTGAAGAGGCTCCCTCCTTGCAGCAGTGTTTACATTCAAAATGAGAAAAATGTATGGATAGTTGGCAGGACTTTTGTTACTGAGCTAATTGTTGTAGTTCTTGGTTTACATTTATGAAGAATACATAGTACAGCAGCGCATTGGCAAGCAGATAAATTTATGGGTAGAAGTTAGCAGATGTGTTGTTTTGGGGTTTTTTTGTTTGTTTTTTTTGAGGGGTCTTGAAGGGAGGATTGCTTGACATTTTATCAAAGCTTCTGTACGCGCATAATTGTGGCTAAGTGTCTTGCAAGTTCTTGAATGTAGGTATTTCATGCTAACTTTGGAACTCTAACTTGATTTGTCAAAATAAAACTCAGATGTGAATTTGAGGATTGGGTATGGAATTTGTAAATCATGAGATATTACTGAGAGTGACTTAAAAGGTGCAATAATTAGCACATAACTGAAGGAGTTTGGCTTTCTTAGGAAGGGCTTCTTAGAAGGGGAGATTAAATGGAAAATCTGTGCTTTAGGGGGTCATTGTTTATTTGTTGAAAATTATTGGACTGTTGGATTGAAAGCCTACTGGATTGCTATAATAATTCTCCTGTGATTTGTTTAGGAGAGGGAATTCTCAGCTTTCTTTATGGATCCTCACACACGAAGTGGTCGACAGTTTACTGTCATTGTAATTGTATCGTGGACTTACCTGGTATCAACTATTAAACTGAAGCTTTTGTTGGATGTATTTATACCTGCTTGGTCTTGATACCGGTTTGCATGAAATGTCATGTGTTTCATTTCAGCACAGTGGTGGTAATCTTGCAGAAAAGCCTAAAAAAAATCTCTCTAACTGGATGACCTGCACTTAAATAGTCAGAATTCAGAGGTTTGGAGGTTTTTTTTATAGACCAATAAGAAAGTATGACTATTAAGTACAAAATCTTAGCAGCCCCCAAAAGGAGAGTACCAACATGTTTGTGCAATATGAACAAGCTAGCCTCCAATTTTTCAGACTATATAAATGGTGTTTGTTGCCTTACTCCAGTAAACACATAAAGCTGAGTTTTCAAATGATTGTGTGAATTCTAAGAAGCTTCCCCCCTCTCCTCCCCCATTGTTTGAGGTAAATTTTATCATTCCTCTCTAATAATAAAGCTAAATTTACTGGAAACAAGCTCTGTCAGTTTGCTTTAGCAATAGGAGATTGTAGCTTTGTGGTAATCTATTTGCATTTTAGAACTTCCTATGTCTGGACCGGTTGTTTTGCTTAGAACAGTTGTAATGTAAAACTGACTTTACAGCCCTTTTTTATTATTATTTTGAAAATAATTATGTGATATTTTTTAATACTAGCTAGCAGAAACTGTGTCCTCAAACCACATCATAAATGGAGAGGTAATTTAGTATTTCACATCAAGGACCCATATGATAATTTATGGCAGACTTTTTTCTGAGATTGTAGTTTTTCTTTAGGATTTTGAATGTGTTTGGATCTGTGTAACTAAAAGTGTTGGTTCTTAGTGACTTTTCAACCCTTTTCTACTCTTTTTCAAGAAGAAACCTGACCAAAGTCAAACAGATTCTCTCTGGTCAGAGGTGCTATTTCCAGAGTTTTTTCAACTATAGTGCATAGTAGCCATGCTCAGACAGAGCCTTGGCAAATTGAAGATCTAACTATTATTTATAATCTTAAATTAATGAGTATTTATTGTAGGGACTTCAATAAGGGAGAAGTGGGAGGGGATTTGTTGTTGAAGTCTGGAAACCTTATCCGCCCTGTGAATCTCTGCAATGCAGCTGACAGGAAATAGCAGAATTCTTTCATAAATTTGAGATCATCTTTAGTGTTACTGTAACAGTAAGCCTGTTATCATAACCTCTGAGTAGAAGAAACAGTAGCTTCAGTGCAGCAACACTTTGATAGTACCTGTGATGCTGAGGCTGGAGAAGGGAGCAGGAGGGCTATACAGGCAGCTCTGTTTTCTTTGCAACACCTGTGTGTGCCCCCAAACCAGAGCGATTCTTGTGCAGCTGTAAGCATCTGACTTCTAGGCTGCTGGGCCTTCAGGGTGCTGCTCTTATTTTTCATCATGAAACATGTCCAAGGTCAGAACAGATTCTCCCTGTCCATAACTCTTTTTTCCAAAAGCTCTTCTGCTTTCTGATTTCGTATCAATCTCTGCTGCTCCTGTGGCTTTTCCAGTTTTTGTAGGAGTCACCTGGTTGACTACTATCTAGGTTAAATAATGTAGGACTGGCTGACCTTTAAGTCTGTTTGTATGTTCCGTAGAGTGGCTTTTGCAGGCTAATATAACTGGATAGGATAAGGCAGCCTGTCTTATGTAGTAGAACACTATAAAGTGAGTACAAGGCAGCATTTTTTGAGGAACAGAACAGCAATCTGTTAATGTGCCTGAAGTGTTTGTCTCGCGGAGTTTTTTTGCTCATGATAACAGAAAAACCTGTACTGTATGGCAGGCTAGAATTGATTGTACAAGAGACTGACAACTATGCAAATCCCTAATGTCAACAACGATTTGAGCCAGCAGGCTGAGCATGCTGAGGAAGAGAATTCCAGTAATCTGCTCCTGCCCTTATCTCTTGGGTCGAGCCCTTTAGTTTACAGCCTGTTAGAAATATGTGACCAGTTCTCTGCTAGATTTATTACTTGAGCAAGATTCTTCAGAAACATTTTTTTTCCTTACAGTGTGCCAGCTACTGGGTTTTGAAACATATTCTTCCAGACCAAGCTGTAGAGCGTCCTTTATTTTTTTGTCAAAATGTTCTTAAAGCTTAGCTTTTTGTTAATGATTCTAAGTTGATGTCTGAGTCCTCAGAGGATATGAAGGAGCAAAAAAGAGGAACTCTGGGGATAAAAATGGAGAATTGCTCAGGTCTTGCTCTTGCATGTGTGTCCAGATGGGTTGGGTTTTGTTGTGACTTTTTACATGTATAAAAGTTAATATACATGTATGCTTGGCGTGCAGTTGGGAGCAATGTGACTGGTTTATAATACAGGCTACATCTTCAGGTATCCGACTGCCTCAAAGCAAAGCAGAAGTTCAGTTCTAGATGCCTTTGTTAGTCATGCTGTCTAACTTCCATTAAAGTGGGGGCTTTGAGGATTGATGCGCTATGATAAATCTTGTTTTTGTTTTTTCCAGAAGCAAAAATGATAGCTGCAGGAAAATTTTCAAGTCTTCCCAGAAATGGCCCGGTGAACCACCAGTTCTCATTAGCTTCTTCCATGGACCTTTTGACCACTAAACCTTCGCCAACTGAGCATCGCTCAGGCTCCTTTCAAGACATCTCGATCCATGGTACGCTCCCCAGGAAGAAGAAGGGGACAATTCCCATTAGGTCCTGTGATATGGTTAGCCACGTGGGAACGCTGCCATACACCAGAACACATCGGCAGCATCCACCTTTTGTACAGGATGTTATAGAAGAGTACCCTTCACAAAATGGGAAGAGCAACAAACTCCATGCCAGGTACCTTGTAAAACCTGAATTTACATATGTTTGTTGCATAGGTTTTTCTAGACCTCTAAATGTCCAGTTATAGGTGCAGTTGTGTATTACAACTCTGCATTCTAACAGAGATTGATTTTTCTCCCTAGTACTCAATTTAGGTTCTTGATGGAAGTAGTCAAACAAAAACCAGAGTGAAACATGTGCGGGGTGGGGAGCGGGAGGAGTGGATCTGATGCATAGATTTCAGGAATTCTGAGAATGTCTTCTTTTTTTGACTTACTGAATAGCTCAAACTTCAAAATAATTTTCCTTTTGCAGTAAGACCAGTCAGTTATATGGGTTGTTAAATACTCATGTCTGCTTAGTCTTTCTATACCACTCTTTCAGTGGGATCTACTGATTTGGATTTTTACTCTTTCTGTTGACATCTGTGTAGTTTTTAAAAATAATTTTTAAGGACTAAATCTCGCCTCTGAATGTTTAAAAGGTATAGCATTGCATGTACTGTTACCATGGAGGAAGCTTTTAAAAGTCACTGAATTGTTTTGAAATGACCATTTGCATTGTTCTACCAGAGTGGTTTTAACCAAGAAGTCAAACTGTTCAAACTTGGTTTTGATTTGGATCCAATGCTTGTATGGATTTAGTGCAGAGGAAAAGAAGACAGTGATGTTCCAGCTGCCTCCAACCTAGAGCTACACATTAGCTGTTTTTCTTGAAGACTCTCTGGAACCCAGTGTACACTGAGCTAGTGGCAAATGATGCCTGTATATTATTCTTTCCTGACTTCCTGGTTATAATATCCATGAATCTTGAAAAAGAATTGTACTCTCATAGCTAGCATTTCTTTTGGGAATCTATTTTCATCAACTGATATTTTATTGCTTACAAAAAAAGTAATTGATTTTGTAAATGTCCTTTTTTAAATTCTGATTTTGAGGTCTATAAAATGGGAAAAAAACTTCCAACTAAAACAAGAAAAATGCAATATAATGCAGTGGATCAGTTAAAGGCACAAAGATGAGAGTTGCTTGGGTGATTGAGACAAAGGTTGAGAAAAGATAACCAAATGACAAATTCTGAATTAGGATTAATAGTTTTGTTGTGTCCATCACTATAAGATTTCTTGTTCTCAAATCCTGTGAGGGAAGGACAATTCTAATTAGGTAGGGTTGCGTGTGTAGAGTGGTTTTTGTATGCTTTTTGCTTGCTGCGTACAGGATCAAGCCGCCTTCTCACTTGAAAAGAAGTCTTTTTTTCTCTCTGTACCCCATTCACTTTGAAAGAAGAAAGGGCCTCAGTATGTTTAGTATTCCTCTGTCACTGATCTCTGAGATGTACCTGCTTACATGAACTGGCTTTTTAACATAATTTGCTGCTTTGATTTGCACACTTTTAGAGAACACAAGCAGCCAGGGCTGCTGCCATAAAAAAAGTATGATGGTATATACTGAAGTTTTATCTTATGTCTTCCTTCTCAAGAGCAGTTACTAAATGTGATTTGCAACAGATTTTTTTCTTTTCTTGAGAGACCAAAGCCTCCGTATTAAATATATTTATACTTATAACTGGTAACTTTCCTTGTCCTGTGAAGAACACTTTTCCATAAGCAATAAGAGTAAGAACAGAATGCTTGAGAGGAAAATGTCAAGAAGTTCTGCCTGATCAGAATTAAAACAATGGTTTTGAAATAGTAAGAGATTCAAAGGATGTCATTAGTGCAGCCTGTTAATAGAATTTGTCTTTTGGGTCATAGCAGCAAGTGCTGTTCCTGTGTTTGATCTTGCAATTTCTTTGCTAAAACACACGTGGAATGCTATGGTAACAACTTCTAACTTTTGCTGTCTTTAATTTTTACAATGGATCTTTATACGTTCTGCTCCATGACCTGACAGCCCAGTTGTGTTAGAGCAGAAGACACTACCAACTTGACAGTCAGCAAACATACCACTTCTTGAGTCTTCTTGGGATGACTCTGTGCCTTTTATTAGTATACTTAAAAGAGAATTGAGGGAGCAAGTTCCTGTGGTAAGCATTTTGCTATATATGCTAAGGTATATATTTTATTGTTTACACTCACGTTGAAATTAGTTAGCACTAATAGTATAGGGAATTCCATGTTACCTTATCAGAGTTTTATGAAAAAAGCTCTGTTATATTTCTATTTTAATGTAGGAACTTGTGAAGTAGTATAATGTTACATGGGTATTCTCATTCAGGGGTAAATCAGTCTTTCATTGCTATAATGCTGTTTACAAAAATTAAAAGCGTGAACACACATTTTAATCAAACTTTTTCATGGTGCATTGTTCAACCCAAGTGCCATATTTGATGTCAGTGGACCAGAACTAATAGTCATTAGGATTACAGTGGTTATGTGCACATGGATCTGATTATACTGAGCTATGATTCAGGCATGTTTGTTTGATTAATTCTAATTTTAAAAACATAACCATGATAACATTTTCAGTAATTCAAAATGAGTAATATAATCTTTAATATATAAATACGCAAAGCATAATTTTGTGGAACAAAAAATAAGCCAAAGCAAGGAGAATAGGAAAAAGATAATTGATGGTCTCATTCCCTAATGGAACTCTTGTGATTTCTCCTACAGGAAACTTTTCTCCTGTATTATATTACAGCCACCTAATTGCATTACTCTGCAGCCAAGATTATGTGTATGTATAGTAATTTATTTGTAGGATTATATTCTGTCAGGATTTTTACACCTATATAACCACAAATAGTATGTCTTTATGGAATTTCTAGTATCTGCCGGATTAACATGGAAAAATAAAATTCTGACATACAAAAGCACTCTTCTAATGCAGTAACTAATTCATGTAGTTGCAGGGGGGGAAAAAAACCCCAAACAAACAAAGCACAAGAGATTAAGTCTTTTCAAACCAGTCACTTCTGAAAACTTGGAAAAATTATTTTGTCAACTTTCAATACAATAAGGTTGGTGTTCTTTTCTGTTTGGTTTGGGAATGTATACCTGTGCTAGTTAGTTCAAGGGGAAAAAAAGTTTTCTTTCTTGAGAAAGCTTATATCTGATTGTTAGAGTCTCTTGGAAATAATGAAATGGCCAAAGTTAGAAGCAGCTGAGCTCTTGAAAGTTCTTGAAAGTTATTTTTATTGGCTAAAATAAGAATTCTCTGTTGAAAGTTAAGAACTGTAAAGCTGCTTGTGTATAATGTCAACATCAGATAATAAAGAACAATTAAACCTAAATAAAGCACAATTGGCATTTCCCTTTGACACCTGGTCTGTGGGTTATCTTTGTTTAATTAGCTTTGCCTTACATTGTGATACCTTTATTTAAAAGAAAAAGTGATCAAATGCATATCTGTTGTTAGAACCTTTAATCTCTTTTTTGGCTTGTGGCTGCCATCAGGAAACCCAGAATTTCCAAGTTCTTTTTAATAATTAGTTTCACACTTGTGTGGATGAAGAAGGGGGTCAGCCCAGACATCTTTCTTCCTCTTCTTACTGAGGCAAAGAGTACTGGCTGTATTTGCTATATCAAATGCTTCATTTCACTATGCCAGTACTCATGGTCTTGTGCAGCTATCTTGACTAGTATCTGTTCCAGAGAAGTAGAATAATTTTTGTTTCTCTATTCTGGTGTTTTGGGAAAGATAAGTGGTTCTTCCCCCCACCCCCAATACTTTCCCAGTTTTCACAGTCAATGCTCGCTCAATTACTTGCGTGATTTTAGACTCTCTACAGATCTTACAAAGCATATTTCATTTCAAATAAATTAATATTGGAAATGTCAAACTCATTTCAATTTTTCTGTGACCAAGCACATCACAAGTCCATAGTCCTTATTAGGAAGATTTGTCATACCTACACTGGGGCAAAAATCAGAGAGGTGAGGAGTCCGATAGCCTCATGTTTTTAAAAGCAAAAACTTGAATTTACATTAGACTAACAGAAGAAACGGTGTTGCTTGGAACTACCTGTGCACTTGGATGATTGTGGTTCTCCATGACTGATGTTCCAATTTAACAGACCTGTGGAATTTTCTTGCTTTTTCATTAATGCAGCCAAACAGCCCTCAGATAAACAAGACCTAAAAGCAATGCAGAATTAGCGCTATCACAGCATGTTGAATGTAGTGATGAAGGCAGTTGTCAAAGACCAATTTCGACATTCTACGCCATTTCAGTTGGATGTCAACAGTACCCATGTAGTCTTGGGTAGTAGTTGTCTCTGTGGATCTGGTACTGACTCTGGTACAAGCATACTTAAATGTTTCCTCATGTAGAGATGCAAGGAATTTCTGAGGGTTGTTAAGAAGACGGAATGGAGCAAAGATTTTTTGCAAAGAATCTTTTGCAAATATTCCAAAGCAAAAGTGGATTCCCAGACTGATACTATGCTCTCTGCTTCATGAGGCAGTGTGGGTGCAAGAGATCGCAGAACAAGTAACTGCTGCTTGGATTGTCTGGCAGCTGACAGCTATACTATTCTGTGTTCCTAAACTTCCTAATTAAAAAAATCTAACAAACAGTTTCATGAAAACTAACACAGTCTGATTCCAAGAGACAAGTTTCTCATACAAAACTTATGTTTTGTTTGAATTTCAATAGGGCAGCATATATACTATCCATTACTGGTAAGCCAATCCATGTACCTGGAAAAGAAGAAGAAAGGCACGTAAAACATACTCTGAAGGTTTTTGCTCTATCTGGGGTTTTGAGTTGAGATTAGTACTTTTACAAGACACACAAAAATCCATTGCACAGTCATGTCTGCTGCTGCATGTATTCTTCAGTACTTGGTATAGAATAAACATCAACGAAGACTTTTTCCACGGTTAGGATATTCATAGCATTTCTTCTGATGCAGATTCTCTGACTAATAAATTTTGAACCTCATGCCACAGTATTCCTCTTAGCAAGTTGTCATGGAGGAAGTCATTCCCTCTGCTGCCTCTAGCCACTTATTTTTTGAAATTGTGAGAAAGAAAAATATTTTTGATATCCCACTGCCAAACAGGTCACTCATTCCAAAGTGGTTTTGTGGGGAGAGGAATAATACAAGTTGTGTTCTTAGAAAATCAGGCTAATAAAGATGTGATCTTCACAATCAGTTTAAAGCATGGTGAAGGAAAGAAAAAAGATACTTTCTCCATACTGGTAGTTCCTCTATTGCCTGCAAAGTAATAGGAAAAAAACTCAGCCTGTATTCCTGTTGAAACAAACCAGCTTTGCAACAAAATTAAGTGAAATTCAGTTTAATAACAGCTCTGGAGTGAAACTATAGACTGTCAAGAGGTCAGAAATAGGATCCAAATTTGCACAAAGTTGGCATTGTTGGTTTTATTTTTTCTCTTCATAATTCTTTGAAGGAATTTAATACAAATTTCAGGGTGGATAATCTAGCATAGTAGTAAAGTCATAGCTAGACACAGTTTCTTATGAATAGGGTTATTAATTTTCTATGCAGTTTGTAGAGTAATATGCATATTTAAAGCCCTTCATGTTTCATGTGTGTCCAACTCGGACTTTTTAGAAAAGATACTTGACTGATAAAAGTATGTGAATGAGAAATTTAGCTTTTGATGGAAAGAAAGATGAGTTAATTTTGTCCTTGCCCTGTATGTGTAGTATGGGACTATTTGAAGAGTAGAGCTTTGGATATCTTAGGAGAAACTATGTGGTTCCACATTTGCATTAAATCACTATCTTTCTTCTGCTGAGCCTTCCCCTCAGAAGTGTTGAAGCATACCATCTGCCAGAAATTATAACTCTTAAGTTTTTATGCTAATTAAAGCCTTCAAATAAGGTTGACATTAATTTACACTGGCTGTTTTCTGTTATACAGGATGTTTGTGAATATATGGTGGTTTAATTCCTGTTTACTGGCTGTCTTTCCAGTAACCATTTCATCTGTTCACACTTGCAAAAACAATTTTTTGTTCAAATTCCATTCTTCATCTATACTGACGTTTCAGAAATAGTCACTGATAAACAGTAGGGCTGTACTGTTGGAACTGGCTTGGAATCAAAATGCTTTGTGCATTTCTCTAAATTACATATAATGCCTTGGATGCTTTGTTTTATCACTGTTCATGAGAGGGTCTGACCTACCAGCTGGGCAGAAATAGATTTTTTTCCCCTTGTTTTTAAAGCTTTACTTCTAACTGTTTATATATGTAGAAGCATAGGCTTGTAACTAGAGAGCTATAATTTTAATCTTTTCTCCTTTTTTCTTGTCTTGATTTTGTGTTTTCAAGCTCTGTAAATTCCTGGCTATGCTGAAAGTTCTCAATACGATTGTAGCTACATTAGTAAAAACACTAGTAGTGTTGTAGCTACAAACTATTCCTTTTTATTAGTAGATAAGGCATAACAACTTCTTTTTACTCTACCAAAATCTCAAACACAAGCTGTTCATTTTTCTAACACGGTTCAGACATGTTAAAAAGAAAAATTGAATCAGGGGACGGGTCAGGGACGGACAGGTTGTGTTTAACTTGATTCTTTTACTGAGGAAATGGGCAAACCAGTAGCTCTAGCGTCTTCCAATGCTCACTGAAACCTGTTGCGAAAGATCAAAATGTGGCAAATAACATGTAAACTAAAATGTATTTTATAGCCTAGCCCTAAGTACCTACAGTACACCTAGTTTGTGTAGTTCTGAAAGTATGATAGGTGTGTCCAACTGTATATCTAGCTAGACTTCAGACTGTTCGTGTGAGTACTGGTCAGCAGACCTTTTTTTTTCCTTTTGTTTTTCTATGTCAGCTTTTTTCCCTCCTTTATTTCAGATAAAGTGCTATCATCTAGTATTGGCCTTTCGGTTGCTGCAGCAGATTAGTTTATCTGGTCATTTAGGATGTTCTGTACTCTTCAAAATTTCTGATCTTCAAGGCTCTGCGTGTTTAGCTGGGTGAGACTTGCATACTTGTCTCATCTTACATAACTGTCCAGGAAAAAAAAAAGTTCAATTTTAAACTTGACTAGTACCACTGACATTAATAGGGTAACTTCATCAGCATAAAGTTAAGCGGGCTCACTGTCCTCTGCAGGACCTTGTCCTTGGAGGGCAGTATACATTTGGAAGGTGTTAGCAAGGCGTTAGTCTTCAGGTATAAAGCCATTAATGGCTGGATTCTGGGTTCCTGCAACTTTTCCTTTCCTCTTAGCAGTATTATCGCAATAGATGAGACCTGCTGAAGTCCTTGAATGGACAGTTGATTTATAAGGGAAAAGGAGCTGGCAAGGCAGTACTTGGTGAGGAGCACACTATTCAAGGATTTGCTGCTGCTTTGTCAGAATTTGCAGCCTGTTTGGCTTCTCCAGATGCTTCTTTTTCCTTTGGGTTCTGAGAATGTGGTGGGTTGGGTATTTAGACAGCATTTAATTTGTTCTAATTAGTGATTTTGAAAATGTTATTTGGATATTTTTAGTTTGAATATGTGTTACTTTTTTATATGAATACTGTGTGTGCACTTTAGAGCATAGGGTTAGGTGCACTTTGAAAATTTTAAAAAAAAAGGTTTTATCAAGTTAATATTTGAATATATCAAGTAAAATAAGTATTTTACATGTTTCTTGTGTGGAGAAAAGCAAATAATACTGTTTGGTTTATAGAAAGCAGTGTAGTTCTTCAGGTATGAAAATATTTGCAAGATTAACTGGAGGAAGATCAATACCTTTGGTTCCCTTTAAATTTTAGGGTAGGTGGGGAGGAAATTTTTATGAAACCACAGAATTTTTTAAGTAAAAATAGTTATCGTTTTGGTGTTATGCCTGAAACTTCCTCTTAGTATGAGTTTTGTTTTCCAGAAATCCTGAACCAGACTGTGAGTTTGTGGTTGTGATTTTTTTAATAAGGGTAAGACAAGTATGGTGAATTTAGGGCTACTGAATATCTTGTTGACTTCTTCCATGCACACACAAACAGTTCTTCAAAAGGAAGCATTCCTTAGATGTTGCCAAAGCTTCATGCTTTTTGTCCCAAAATTTCCCATTCTCTCTCTTGATCTGTCCTGCTCAATACATACCTGCAAATCTGACCTGAGCTGTCTCAGAGGTGGAGCAGAGTTACCTACTAAAGCTGGTAGATGTTTGTGGTAGAAGGAGTGCTCTGCTGTATAAGCAGAGAATAGCTAATGTTCTCTGCTTACATTCAGTACCAAATCCTCTTATCCTTTAACTTTTGGAGGTAATTTTTCTGGTTTGGCTTGTCTGCCTTTCCTTTCTAGCCCCTCTGTCCATTGTTAGCGTCAGATTCTTCTGTTGTGAAGTTTTGCTCAACAGTTCACCCCTTTGTTCCCATTTGATGCTTGCATCTGCTGTCTTTGCTTTTTTTGACATAGACCTTCAGAACCAAAGCTTAATTTCTTGCTTTTTATGGGCATTTTGGAAACCTGACTACAGGCGACAATTATCAAAAGCCTGACCATGTGGGTTCTTGGGCGCGCGGGTGGGAGTTAAGGGGAACAGGACAAAATGTCTGTAAAAGAGAGGCCATCTCTCCAGTATTGGATATTATTGAATTAATGGAGTCTGTGATTCTACTGAGCATTTGTCAGTCTTTTGGGAACGTGCATATTTATTTTGCAAGGTTAAATTATTTTTGAATGCTTAAAAATTTGCAGAGCTGGATTCTGAGTCATTGCAGCAACTAAAGCACTGACTGTAAAGAGCTGCCAGCTGAAGGTATAAGTCAACAGACAAAAGCATGTATATAGAGAAGTTTGTAGAAACAGTGAACATTTTGGATAAGCAATAGTCTTGCTGCCCAACCACTACTTTCACAATGTTCTAACAGTCTTGGGAATAGAAAATTTAAGAAGGGCTTTGAAGAACAGGGTTTTGGCTCTGGGACTCCCAAATGTTAAGGAAAAACAATGGGGGTGCCTAGTTTGAGCTTTGGAACAGGTTGTAGAGACCAGTACTGTATGTGGTGCAGAAGCAGAAATTGATTTGGAAAAGGGAGAAAAAATGGGGTAGATTTTTTTCTGCTGTGATAGGTAAAATGGAGCAAGTTGTGGGCGCATGGAGAAAATCTAAGAGGTAGAAGTAAATGGCTGTAACATTATCTCTTCAGGGGCATTCTGAACAAATACGAATGACTGGAGATTTCATTTAATTCAGAGAGAAGTACATTGTATCTTTTCTTGAGTTTTAATTACTGAAGAGTCCCTACTGTTCTTGTGTGAACTGCAGGTCATTACACGGTTAGTCATAGCAGTTTGCACTTGTTTCCACTGGTGTTTGAATGAGTCATGTCCATGGTGTTGTGCAGCTGTAGCCAGAAGGATGGAATGGTCTTAGGAATGTAGTAGGAGTGTCTGTGTGAAGCAGAAGCTGCTGGAGAATAAAATCACTGGATCTTTTACTCTAGTTTACAGTACAAATAACATCAGTCTGCAGTACATATACTTAAACGTAGTCTGTCTAGCATGCTTAAACTTGCACCATCATACTTAAGTAGTAGTGTATTTCTTAAATCTATGTAGATGGAGAGATTTCAAAGACACAAGTTGAAGAAGGCATTTGATCCCATCTGGTCTCTTTATAGTAGTTTGGTCTGTGTAAGCAGCCATGCAACAGCTTGGTACATTTTTCTCAGGCTCCCTTTGAGCCTGTGTTACCTTCATTCTGATTTGACATTGACACTATTGGTATTAGCACTATTGAGAAGATTGTTCTTCTCAGGATCACTCTTTCAATGTAGTAGGAAGGAGATGCTTTTGAAAATGTCCCCAGCAAAGGTCACTTTAAAATAAACAAACAAACATACTTTAACACATCAAGTACTGGCAATATGTCCTAATGTTCTTCTCACAAGTACATTTATAAAACTGTGGAGTACAAAGCTGCTTCAGGGCCATTTGGCAGCTTCTACCACTGTAAGAGTATCTATATGATGGTTGAATGATGGTGAGGATTTGGGCATCTCTGATAATACTGTTGTGTCTACGCTTAAATTTTGTTAAAGTTATCACAGCTAATTTATAATTGTGGTTGGTATGTCTGTGAGGATGCCAAAGGCCTGGAGAAAGCAGATGCTTAATATGGCTTAGTCTGTCCACGTCTATATGTTGCAGGATTCTTTACAGCAACAGTGATGAGGGAGGGAGTAATGCACAATTGTTAGTAGAAAGATGGGGGTTTTCGTGGAATGAAGAGCTAAAGATTACAGGGCATCTGCTTGAAGGTTCTTTATTGAAGCAGTTCTATAGAGAACTATTGGACAAACTTCAAGAGTATGAGAGAAAAAAAAAAAAAAAAACCTGACTGTTTCTGAATTACTGAGATTCTGGCTGTTCTCCTGTGCCCACTGAACCGAGTAATTTGTGTTGGGGTTGGACTCCAGAATTCAGCTTTTAAGTTGTAGCATTGATTATAAGTACATTACAATTTTATCAAATATTTTTTAAAGAGTGACTAGTTACTCAGACTTCAATGTTTTCTTTACCAGATTTTCATGTTTGGTTGCTCATTGTCTTTAAATCAATGCAGGATTTGAAGTTGGCAGTATGGCAGTATTTTGTTTGTTGTACCAGAAGTACGATTCAAGTTGCTTATAAGGATTTTTTTCTTCCTTGTAGCTGATGACTGCTGATGTTGACAATTTCAAAAAGCTTTTTTGTTTTTTTAATTCTTCCCACATATTTGGCTGTTACTTAGAGGTGTTGGGAAGTGGAAGAATAGCATCCAATAACATCTGAATTCCATTCCTTTTATCATTCCAGTCAACTTTAGCTGTATCTTGAAGGAGTCTATGTATAACGATAATCCCTGTTTTCAGAGAAGTTACATTGGTTCTCAGAGTGTTCAAAAGTATCAGTATTTACTCACAGACAGTCACTTCCAACCAGTATGACATCAAGCATTATTGCAACATATTTTATTTGGGGGGAAGAAGAGCAGAGGAGCAGCTCCACATTTTCTGTTGTCATCTTCATCTTTTTGTAGGGTTCCTGGAGCTCCATGCATGACTCAAGCTCTGCATATTTTCTTGGCAATATCAGTAAGAAACCCATACATGCAAAAAACCCCCCATAATTCTAGTAAGACTCTTATAGTTGGACTGAAAAGAAGTTGAGATAGTTTCCAGGGACTACTAGGGAGAGATTAAAGGGTTGTATGTCTGCAAGATCAGCCAGCAGAGAAAGGTGTTGTCAGATGTCAGTAGGGATGCTCTAGAAAGAATGTGTTTCTGGCTAGGACAGCCTCAGAACGGTGAAGGTTAAGATCGTGATGACTAACTGCTTTCTTTTAGTGATGAATTATTACTGGAGGAGTGTCTATGCTGCTACATTTTCCACACAGACCTTGTGCATGTGAAGGAGAGTCAACAGACGACTTACACTACTCAGGAGAATGGCTTAATTACATGTATCAAGTCAGGCTTTTTTTTTTTCCTTTTTTTTTTTTCCTATGACCAAAAAAAAATACTGGAAAGGGACTTTGTTTTGTCATGAAATGAGGTGATAGAGTCTGGCAGCAATGTGAATACATGAAATGGATGTGGGAGTGTGTTTGCATCCCTTTCTTAAATGTCTTTCTGTGATAGAACAAGTATGAAAAGAGCATAAAGTCAATACTGTGTGTCTTACTGCAGCCTTTACCCAAGACCTTAGCTTGAGGTGTTCTGAAAACTTTTCTATTCCAGGTGACGATTTTCTGCATTAAATGTGCTTTTTATCTGAATGGAAGTTCGGCTTATCTGATTATTAGGAAGCCAAAATGTGTAATAAAACCCAATCTGTGAACCCACAGTTTACACGATAATGGTTGACTTATGTGCAGACTGTAATACATACACGTTGTAGGTAAAGAGATGCAAATGAATACAGCTGTAGAGTCAAGCTTATTATGAAGATAAACATTAGCATTACTTGAAACATAATTGGTTGAAAGATGAAGAACTTAGTATTATTGAAACAAACCTTCAGTTGAATTGATTTGAGAGACTGCAGAGCCTGCAAGTACCTTTCATCTGATCTGGTAGTGATCTGAAAGTATTAATTTCTTTCTGCGGATCATTTAATACAAGAAGCGAGATTGTAGTTTCACCATTTTTATTAAGATTCCGTGCGAGAGAAAATGGAAGGGAAAAGAAGTACTTTATATTAGGTTCCTGACGTTAGAGATTTCATCTCCTGGGAGCATATGGCAGAAAGGAGCACATCATCATTGCTAACAGGGAGCTGAGATTCAGCAGTTAGTTTTGTGATCTAGTTATTTGATTAGTTCCTAGTTATTTGGGCTAGCTGCTTAATCTGGTTTTCTGCATATAATTGTTATGGTGTGATTGAATGACAGGAAAATGCAGTCGTTAATGTTTACTATTAGTTACTGCAAAGCAATGAAAGTTACCATTCCTTGCAAATGACTTCAAAAAATTTGCACAAAGATTAAGACTTAGACAACAAGGGAAGATGGGGAGAGCGAGGGGTCGATCTGGCGGGAGAAAGGTATCTGAGGTGAATAGGGCTACAACATAAACATCTTTAGATATAATGTGCTTGTGGTGAATTGCAGGGTTTCCTACATTTTGTTATGTAACAGCCTACCAGATTAAATATTATAGTACTTGTGAAGAGATTTGTTACACTATCCATTTCCGAAAGCCAACATTTTCAAAGCGCTTTTGTCATGAGGATGGTGAAGGAAATGTAGGTCACTTTTTTCTCTCTCTGTTCTGGTTTTCCTGCTTTATATAGGAGTAAATAGCCTGTTTTGTCTTAAATCTTTTCTACCTCTTTCATTTTGCTTTGGCTTGATCTGTCCTAAAGATCTTTTGTCTTGTACCTGACAGTGGGGACAGTGAAGTCCGTAGCAAGGCTAGTTTGCAGGAGTGGAGTTTGTAAATGCAGACCATAACAAAACGTGCTCACTGACTGAGTATGAAGTAAGCGAGTAAACGAGTTGTTAGTCTTATTATTCAGGTTCATTCTTTTGGAGTGTGTTGTGTATGCAGTGCTGGTAGACCCTTTGTCCTGGAAGTTTCCACAGGCTAGTGAAAAACTAAACTGCAAAGTTTTTCAGAAGCATTTGGTACTGGCACAACTTCCTGCAGATCATTTGAATATGAGGAGAGTTCAGCCATGCTTAATGACTTTGCTGAACTGATTAAGAACGGGAATTTTTTTTCACAGTCAAATTGCAAAGTGTTGAGGAAGAAACTTCTTTCTGTTTGGGAACTTTCTTTTTCTTTTTCCTCTATGCTTCTTTCACCCTGGTTTTCACTTTTATGTTTATACATATTTTATGTGCATACAGTTACTAAGCTGCCCCTTCGTTGTGTATTGGCTAGGAAAAAGTTTCAAATGGTCCAAATTTTATTTCCATTGAATTTGGCAGCATTGTTGATGTTATTTTTTTAAACAAAGCTGGGAATGGAACTTGACCCTGGGTAAATATTGGGATAATGTGAAACAGTAGCACATGATACAGCCTGAACAGCTGAGCACCATCTTTTATGGGCAGAGCTAAGAAGTGGGCGGGCTATGTTTTGCCTCTGTATAGGTATTCTGGATTAAAAGCTGTTCAGGAACCAGACTAAAAACTAAGTATAAAATGATAACTTAGTTTCAGGTGATATACAGTTACATTCAAAACAGCACAGGGAATTTAGAGACTGTATTCTGGGTTGGTTGATTCTGGTGTAGTCCAGTTGCTGCAAATTTCTGCAAATTTTTAGTTTTCCAGTGTTGCGTCATTGTGACAACTTCCACCAAACATAATTCTGTTTCTAAATTTATGGGGCCTGTGTTGTCTGTGTGCAAACGTGATAGCTATAAGAAGCTCCTGATCCCTCTGTAAGTCTGCAAGGTTTTCATTGTGCCTGTTACGTGTTTGTTTTTAAGGCAGCGCCATGTATGTCATCCCAGGTTCTGTAGAAAGTGTCCAGTCATGTACTGCAAATTCTGTTAACCTGCTACTTCTCAAACAAAAGCAAATATACAAAAACCTTTGAAAATAAATATTTATTTTTATTTCTATTTATGGAAAGAGTTGTAATTGATCACAGGGCTCTACACTTAGGCTTCTGTGCCCTTTGCCATCTGTATGTATAGAAAACCTGCAAAGAGATCTTTTCTTTTTAAAGTGGAGCAATGACATGATTATCTGGGTTTCAAATAATTGTAATGTTGAAATTATGATGATTTTGAGAATTTTTTAAAAGAGTGCAAGAACCATATTTATTTTTTCCAAATGTAAACTAAAACATTTTACTATTGCACATCTATGAATTCTTTGCTTTGTTTCTATAAAAAGTGAATGTTAGCAATGCCCTCTTAATGCTGTCAGTAGCAGTAGCTTAAGTGGGAAAACATACAAGCAAAGAAATAAATTTAGAAGCCATTGGGAGAGGTCTTAAATTTATTTCAAATGTTTTAGGTGGTATATAAGTATTTTCAGCCATCTGTCAAAATGTCAAGATTGTTTTTGCTTTGCTTAAAACTGTATGATTAATTTGATTTCCGAAGTTAATTACTAGTGGCTCCACTACCTGACCTTCTAGAAGAAATCAGTGATTTATATATATATTAAAAGTTAGATTGCTTAGTCATCTAGCTGTAACACACAGTTTTTAACGAGGATTTTAACATGACCTAGTAGCCTGTCGCTCATATGACTGCGTCCCTTCAATATGAGATTATATTTGGACTCACCATTTTTTTGTTTTTGTGTCCTTTCTTCCTCCCTCCTCGCCCTGTTTTCTTACAGAGATCAGAATATTCTGGATCCTACTTTGGAATATGTTAAGGTAAGGTACCATTTCTTACCCCCAAAATATTTTATTCAATATATAACTAGCACTGCCAGAGCATTTCCAGTCATTTGTAGTTAAATAGTGCTTCTGTCTATCTTTTGCTACAGAAAAACTAATTATATATGTCAGACTGTTTTCTGCATGCTTCAGTGAAATCCTTGTGGGCATTGTGCTTTAGGGGGTGGGTTGCATTTTTATACTGGGGCCTCTTTGCAGTTACATGGTGACTACCTATGATCTTGCCTTTGTTAACACTAAAAGAATCCATATTTCTTGCTTAAGGGTTTCTGGGGAAGTAAAGGAATACATCTGAAAAGATCATAAAAACGTCAGATTTAGGTTTATGGATTTAGCAATATACTTACATTACAGTTAAAAATTCACCTCTGGTCCAAAAAGTAACCGTAATCCTGTCAAAATTCTAAGTTCTGTTTGTACAAGTTCAGAGTGCTGAAACAATAGATAAATGTGTATTTTGTTAGAGTAAATAAAAAAATACTGTGGAGCATTCATAAGTTTTATTCAAAAATCAGTCCTGGATTGGTAATATAGAAACTTTGGAAGAAACCTTAGGGATGTGATTCTGTACTAAGAGTGTCTCACAGTGTTGTAATTTCCACTGAATTAGTACCTTTCAACATGTTTCATTTAAGTGAATATTATTTCTCCTAACCTTGAAAGAATCTGGCCTCTATGTCATATCTCTCAACAATGGGTTTCTTTAATTGTTGGGCTTTGTTCCCTGTCTTTTAGAATACTGTAATCTTTTGAAAAGTGTCTGATAAACACAGGTTATCTTTGAATGTAGGTTATTTCTGTAGCTATTCACATGGACAGCCTGAATTTCTCAGAAACCTGAATTTCTGCTTCAGGCTAGAAGTGAGGAAGAGACTGAGGAGAGCCAGTCAACTGGGTTCTGCTGGTAGAATTCCCTCTGTAGGTGTTCATAGTTGAGAGAAATGGAGAGGTGTCCAGGTTAGGGTTCAGGTTGATTGAAGAAGTAAGCTAGGAGAACATAATGCAGTGTTAAGAGGGGACTGCCAAAGGAAAGTGCCGAGAATTAATTTGCCTGCAAATATGGAGGTGTCCTCTGCTGGGCTTTCTGCCTAGAGCTGAAGTGGAGGTAGCAATTAGGGTTTGGAAGAAGAGAAGGAGAAGAGCAGAACCAAAAGGTCTGTGGAAAAGGGGCTGCCAAAGGACACTGAGGACTGCTGCTGGAATTCCACTCTAAACAGTTGGCTCAGTGTTGCAAGGTCCCTGGCCCCAGTCCCAGCCTAAAGGTGGGATATGGTAAAGTAGCAGAAACAGAGAAGGCCAAAAGCCTTCTGAAGGGTACTGTAGAAGAGGGGATGCCAAAGGCAATGAAGTGGTGGACATGTTACTTGCTCTATTTAATTTACTGTGTATCTTGCACTATCCTGTACAGAGTATGTTGTTACAGTTTTAATAATATGGCCAAGTAGAAGGCAGAGGTTTCAGGTGCCAGTTCATCAATATGTGTGTCTTGTCTTGTTGCAGCAAGTTCTATGTTATAAATGTGGTTTTTGATCTTTTCAACTTCTCTAGTAGAAGCTTGTCTTGGACTCTTGTCAATAGCAGTGGTGCTAAGCTTAATTGTTAAAACTTTGATGTTGGGGAGGAAAGCCTGGGGAAAAAAGAGTTAGGGAGAATACAAGGGTTGCCATCCCCTTCTTTTTTCCTCCCTCTTTCATTTTTTCCTGTCTGTATCCCTACCTTCAGTGAATGGTGAGTTTGGTCCTCAGTTCTATGGTATTATAACAGGAATTCTAGACAAGAAATCTTAAACTACAACTTTGAAAAATACACTGAAATTGCTTTCTAATAAATATAGCCCACCAAAAAACTGATTCCAGAAATGTATTCTTGCACAAAAAATGATAGTTAATGCCAAATAAAGGAGCATTCCTGTCAATAATTTGTTATCAGTTTACTATGACTGCAAAAGATGTGTCTGAATCCGTAATAACAGGATCTTGGAGCCCCCTTTCTTGGCTTAAGTTTCAGCAAGTATGTGTTTATTGTCTTTTATGACTTACCTTATGGTAACTATTATATTAATGTTTATAATTTTTCCAGCTCTTTGAATAAATTATGATGGCAGTGTGAAGTCAGGTATAAACTGCCGAACACTAACCCACTCAAGTTACAAAGCTGAAAGAATTAATTTCTGAAGCATCTCACTATGCTTATAGTGAGATGTTGCCATTTGCACAAGTCTATTTGACACACAGTGTGCCATGGGCAGGGACACCTTCAGCTAGACCTGGTTACTCAAGGCCCCGTCCAACCTGGCCTTGAACACCTCCAGGGATCAGGCAGTGTCCTGGTTTGAGGACAACTCTCTGGGCAACCTGTTCCAGTGTTTCACCACCCTCACAGTAAAGAATTTCTTCACAATATCTAATCAGAATCCATGCTCTGTCAGTTTAAAACCATCATCCCTCGTACTATCACTATACTTCCTGATAAAGAGTCCCCCTCCATCTTTCCTGTAGGCCCCTTTTAGGTACTGGAAGGCTGCTGTGAAGTCTCCCTGGAGCCTTCTCTTCTCCAGGCTGAACAACTCCAACTCTCTCAGCCTGTCTTCATAGGAGGGGTGCTCCAGCCCTCTGATCATCTTCATGGCCCTCCTCTGGACTTGGTCTAACAAGTCCACCTCCTTCTTATTTGGGGACCCCAGAGCTGGACGCAGTACTCCAGGTGCGGTCTCACAGAGCTGATCCTGCAGCTTCACAGTTGCAAATTAGCACTGTTTCTGCAGTGATGTGAGCATGCTACTTGAGTTTCTTGTGAGTCCCATAAGAAAGATAATACTTGTTCAGAATGTGCTCCTGCTGGGGAGGGATCAACACTTCTTCAGAACTGAACTGTACTGTAAATAGAATGTGGAGAACTTATTCAGCTTTGAGAAGTAGCAGCATGGTTATTTTTTTAATTCAGTGTGCTTTGTTTCACAGTGAAAAGAATATCATAGTGTTTATTGTGGCAGTAGTGACTACAAGCAGGCATTACCGTATAGGGCAGAGAGACTGATGGTAAACTTAGAAGCTGAGTATATCAATTTGCTTTTTATACAAACATTTCCTTGCTAGAATCTGGTGACTAAAAGTAATATAAATAATTCCCTGTATTTAGAAATACTCTGGACAGAGGAAAGGCAAAATAAGTTGTTTTTTCTCCTGTTTTATTCTGTTCAAGATACAAGACGGAAAGCACTGATTATAAAATTAATCCTCTGAAGGTGTTTTTCGAGAGAATGGTCTCTATAGATGCACTATGGTTTCTAATACTTGAGTCTAAATTGCAGCTCACAAATGGCAGTCTCCTGCGTCTTGAATATTGATGTGTTAGTTCATTCAGTATATAAAGAGAGCTAATTATGCAAAAGCAAGTTCTAAGGAAAAATAAAAGTACTGATTTGCTGAAGTCTGAGTACTGAAGTGTCCATATGGCTTCAACCCTTCCTTTGTCTTCTCAGTGTTGCTGAAACCATGGTCACAGTTAAATGGCTCTTTGAAAAAACCCTTTTATGGTAGAAGTGAAAACAGGCCAGACTGCTTTGAGTCAGGCTGCTAACCAAGTCATGAAAGAGATTTACAGACACAATAGCACGTTGTACATTCTGTGAGATTTTTACAAGTTTTATGAGCCAAATAATAGATCCATTGGTAGTCTCAGCAGGTTCTTCCCACACCCTGAGTCTGCACATCTATAGAACAGAGTCCTGCAGGGGAGAAGGGATCAAGTGCTGGCAGCTTTGAGTGTGTCAGAGAACTTCTTGTGAGTCATTTTGATCAAATTCATGTGAACTAAAGGTAGCTTTCTGTCCCATTCCTATTCATTATAAATCATTAAGGCTCTATAAGGGTGGAAAGAAAGAAAAACAGATTTCTGTCCTCCTCTCATGGAAACCTGTTGAGCATTTCCTGTGGAAATAGTGCTAATAATTACAGAACTACTTATTAGCGATGAGTTGATGAGTATTATTATGGCCTGAGGTTTTGGAGTTCTATTTTAATCCATTAGTGGAAAAATTACAAAATATGTGACTGATTGCCTGCTCAGCATGGTCATGAGGGAAGTTTATATTTAGATTCAAACTTGAAATAACTGTCACTGGCCTAGGGAAGTTACACCTACAGAAAAATATTATCTCCTTGTGAAGTTCTATGGAAAGATTCTTGTTTGTCTGAATCTTTTTACTCCACTTTGATTTTATTAGAAAGCAAACTGTCATAGAAATTGTTGTCGTTTATGGTGGCTTTTGTGAGTGCAAATGAAAAGAAAAATTTTTATGACATTCCGATGTGTTGGTAGTTATTTGTAGCTTTGCAAGATAGGGCAAAACTTTGTGGGTGTAATTTAACACCAGGCAACTTTGATCAGGTGATGAGGTTTATTGAGGCACAGTTTGTATAGTTAATGGCACAAATTCGTAATATTGTGGATGCCGATCAAATATATGTGTGGGTGTTTGACTCTCATCATTCTCATGGGTGTGCCAAGAAGATAGTACAGTAATATCAAAATCGAAGTTTATATGTGTGTTTGGGAATGTTTAGAAAAAAAATGGGTGTCAGCAAGATGAGTAGTCACAGATTGGGAAAGAATTATTCCTGATGACATTGAAATTTCATTGCAAGGAGCCTTTTTTAGACATGGAAATATATTAGAGACATCCCATCACACTGGAAAAGTTGCCAACTACAGCGTGTGCCTGTTCATGAGCTGCTGCATATCACTCTCTTGTGGAGACTTGCTTGTTCAGATGCGAGTTGTGACCTGTGAGCGGAAAGTGTGTTGGGTTTCTGCATTGCCTGACAGCATTATACATTAAGTATCTGAGCTTGGAGGAATGCCTGACACTAAGGCACCAAATGATCAGGAGTTTCTTTTTTATCTGTAGCTCTATTTTTTTTTTTCTTTTTGCAACTGCAGCAAGGGCAACAGTGTCACAGAAGGTGGAATTATCAGATGGGAGAGTATTTTGCTGAGGAGAAAAGGAGTATGCCCATATAGCTGACTTTACCTTTACACATCTTTCTTTATCGTTATGGATTTGTCATCCAACTCAAAGGTCGTTATTGGTGTCAGTGATGTTTCAGTCAGAGACATTTACCTTTTTTCCCCATGTTTCTCTACTTAGTAGGAACTGAAGCTTCACAAACATAACTGCTCAGCAGTTGCTTGTTGTATACAAGCTGTATAATTCAGAAAGAGAAGATCCTGTTAGAACGAATCTAATTTTAAATACATATATTTATCAGTCTCACAATGTAAACGTTCAGGTTTGATGGTTGATAAGTAGTTGCTAGTTATACACTGCCCTCTGCTGGAGAAAAACATGGTTAGTGTATATTTTTCTAATCAAGTCATGGCCATTAAAATCCCATATTTCATAATAATTTCACTGTAACTTTCATAGTAATAAAAAATCCGTAGCCTGACTGTTTGAAGTTGGTTGCTCTTTTCTCCAGAGGCATAGAATGGGGGTGGGGTGGGGTGGGGAATCTTCCCCCCCCTTCCTGCCATTAAGTTATAGAAGTAGGTCGTAGAGGGAACTTGAGAAATGTCTTTGTTGAGTGTCACTGAGATTGTTAGAATAGATGTTCTGATTTGTTCAAAACCTCCAGCAAAAGAGATTCTGTAGCCTCCTAAGATAATCTTTACTGTCTCCCAAACTAGAGTAGTCTGTCTTTTCATTGTTACTGTGGAAAAGTTTTTCCTAAAATGTGATGTAAATTATCTTTTCCACATGTACAGGTGACTTTTTTTTCCCGCCGGTCGTCTTTTTGTTACCTTGATGTAATTTTCTAGTGGGATAAGTTTTGGCTGTTGCAATAAGTTGGACAAATCATCTTGTCTTGTACTTTTAGTGCTGTTGTAGTAGTAGTCCAGTTTCAGGTAGTAGAATTGTTTCCTCAGCCTCATACTAGGCTTGTTTCTTACAACACATGTCCTTTCTTTACTTGGAAGAGGCAACTATTTCTTTAAGTATGTGTGATAGATATTCCTAAAAGCTTTCAGCAGCCTGGGAAAAATTCAAAAAAGACCTAGGGAGTTACATATGTAGTTGAAATTCAGCAGCTCTCAAGTAGTTAATTCCCCTAAAATCATTATGAGAATCCTGCCCTGTTTGTTTCAGAGTTAGTGAAAACTTGTTTTATTTGATAAAATGCAGTTATCCCTAATTAGTGGTGGAATCTTACACCCAAGTTTCAGTATTTTCTTATGTTGAATTTCATTTGGCCAACAGGCTAGTCTCTGAAAAGATGGTTGAGTCAGCGGTTCTGTAATCTTTTGGGTGCAAAGTGATGAATAAAATCTAAACTGGTGTTTGCGCTAAATATGCAGGAAGTATGCTTCTACAGCTCTGCAAAACAATGTGCTTTTCAGTCTACTGTCCTACTTCATGTTTTCCTAGTAGAGAGACTCCCAAGCTAGCCTGTTACTGTTTGGGGCTTTTTGTTGTTTCCCAGCCCCTGATTCCTGAATGACCTGATTAGCTCTAAGATCTGGGGGGTTTTGTGGCTTGTTTTTTGGGGTTTTGTGGCTTGTTCTTTAGCATACTGTGAGGAGGGTTGTTTTTTCGTTGTGAATTACAATCCGTATGTGAATTTAGTCAAGTGAATAGTGGTTTTCTAATTATTCTGGCTTTTACTGTGAAGTCTTCTAGCAGTGGTTCTTGCATTCCCTTCTGATGCTGAAATGGAGTTTAGGGTATTTTGCTTATGGAACATCTTTTGTGATGCTGAGTATGCTTTGGCAAATCTGAAATGTTGATAATTCTTACTGCAGTATGCATTCTCTCTATTTGCACGCTAAGGGTTAATCTTACATCTGTCCTATCATGAATTTGACCCTGTTAATGTCTGTATTCTCCTTATTGTGTTATTCCTCTTTAACTCTTAAATTATGTCTGATCTGGAGTCATCAAAAGCTGTTCCATGCACTGAGATTGTGCTGAGCTTTGAGTTGAAAAATGTCCATAAAATTACTTTGCACTAATTTCCTTGGCACCAGTACTAATACTAGTTGCATTAGATACTTAGTTGATCTTTTCAATATCTTTGTTAGATGATCAGTAACTACTACTGAGCCTTATTCACAGATGAGAAACATAAGCTGGAAAGGTCTGAATCTGAACCATAAGATAGAAGTTTTGAGGTACAAAGAAATTTTCTTCTTATTTTCTCTCTAGTGATCTTGTGAAACTTGGATTTAAATGAATTACCCTTTTTCTCCAAAATATTAACACCTGTGGCTCTCAAATGCTGACAGTTATACATTCCTACTGATAATATCCCCAAGTCAAAATGACAGTGTTAATGAAAGGAAATACTAGTAAATGGTGACATGCATTTACTTTTCAAAGAAAGAAGGAAAAAAGGGTAGTTTTTATTTTAAGACATTGTCTGATTGACATTGATTTGTGATTCTTTTTCATTGCAAACAGAGGTATTGTATCTTCTATCAGATACAGCGATTGTTGAAGTGACTGATCATTTCTGACAAAGTGTGTCCTGTACTGAATTAAACCCAGGTGTAATTGTGGACCTAATCCATTGCGTTGCAGTAGGCATGGTATTGCCTTGTTTGCCAGGAAAGAACATGTAATTTCCCACAGAGGTGGTACCTATGGGGAAGAAAGAAAGGTGCTGAATTATAACATTGCCATGCCTGATTTTTTTCTGCCTCATCGATAGTGAATATTTTGTCTGTCTTGGTAAGAGCATCACTGTGCATAATGAAAAGGATCTGAAGATTTGAGTGGAGACTAAGCAGTAAAATGCATAAAACTTTATCTGCTTGTGAAGTGAGTATGGTTTTCTTTCCATTCTCAGTTTCTGTGCAAATACTTGTGTCAGTTGACACAAAGAGAAGATCTTTCTGTCTGTGTGATGGCATCTGCTGGAATTCTTACAGCTTACAGTAGGCTTTTATATATGTATATGAATAGGTGTATGTATATATAAAATGTGTGTGAGTGCCACATAGAATTTTACTCCTTTTCATGTGAGGTATTTAAACTGTTAATACCACTAGAGCTCTGACTACAGTCTACCATCTTGTGTGTTGATCTTTTCTTAACTGTTTCTGAGCTGTCTTTCTTGTGTGAAAGATGTAGTTTTCTATTCATTTGGGGCTTTCAGTATTGTTCCACAGGAACTAGGCCTTAAAGATTATAGTTACTGATATTGTTGGATCCTTTTCATAATTTTGAAGATGGACTAATAGCAAAAGCTAACTGGGACATGAAAATATTTATATTTAACTCCTCCATAGCAACACCTTGCTGAAGTATATTTTTAAATGTATGTAAGCATATGAACCACAAGGGGGAGTGAGTATATAGCATGTGGAAGGCAGATTATTAATCAACCTTTTGGGTACTCCTACTGATAAAGCTTATGGAGGTAAAGCTCCTAGTCTCTTGGAGCTGTGTTTATAGATAGTAATTAGAGTAAAACTGGTACATTGTGTGTGTGCCTGTACATCTTGCCTCTTTGGAGACATACTGTTTAGATACGGTTTGGTCTGTGGAGAGGGCAGCAGAAGGAACATTAGTACATTACAGTTGGGATGCTGTCTGTTAATGTGTGCTGTCAAAGGAGCAGGTTTGTCTAAGATTTTGTATGTCAGATACTATTTGGAACCAAGGACCTACGCAAATGAGGGAGTATAATGTTATGTTGGCTATCTAGAATACCCAGAGGTCGCTTGCCTCCTTGCCATCAAATCCTTCTGTTGATAAAACTTTGAAAGGGTGGTATATGAGCTGAGGTGAGCTTGCTGTTTTTGCTTCATCGAAGTGTATTGTGCAAAAATGTGGGCAGGAGACAGGCCCCTTCAAGCTCATACATGCTGGTAAAGACTTTTGAAAAACTGAGCTCTGACAGAGCCCAAGTCACTTGTGTTTTCAAGTGCTACACATCCCAAATCTCACTTTGTATAAAAGGGAAGTATTTTAGGGTATTCAGGAGTTTTAGATAAATAGTTGATTTTTAAATGCCTCCACTCACCCTGGTGAAGTAACAGAACATTTTCATCTTTGAATTATATTTGGAATTGGTTTAAATCTCAGACAAAACACTTTACTTTGACACAACTGGGAAGGCTTTCAAAAACAAAATTCTGAAGTTAGTGATTGCGTTAATGGCTTCTTTTTATATGCAAGAGCGCTCTTGTACTGTTTCCAGCAAAGCTGAAGTTAGACTAATGACAGCTAAGTCAGCAGGGAAA
>NW_009648332.1:15270902-15335052 GCF_000708025.1 Charadrius vociferus | reverse complement strand
GTTTTTTTTTTTTTTTTTTTTTTTTTTTTTTTTTTAATCCAAGGAATAAATTGAAGGAAAGATGGGTGAGACATTATAAAATTGCTTCATGATTGTACATGGGTTGGCAGACAGTAGGTGGAGCTCAAGAATATGTATACTAGTTTTTGGTAGGGTAAATAAAACCTGCTGGTGGCTTCTTAATAGGAAGATGGCTAGTAGGAAAACTAGGCCTATTGCCAGATGACTGTAGAGTTTGTATGTTTTAAGTATAAAAGATGAGATTTTTCAAAGGTATTTGGATGTCTTAAAGTGCAAATTAGCACCTAGTAGGAAGCTCGTAAACAGGTTGGGTGCCTATTTCTTGCAGCTGACAATCTGTTTTTTTATATGAATCAGATTTTCAAAGGGATTTATTCAAGCAGCATTGAAAACTAAATGTATGCAAATTCTGTTTTCTCACTATTCCTGTACAACTGAAGCGTATTTCTGACTTTGCCTCATGGAAATGCGATAGAGAGGAGGAAGAATTTATGCTGACCTCTTCCGTACCACACCCCTGCAATGCAAACAAGTGTAATTACAGTTGCAGCTGTATCTATTGATTTATGATCAGAAGCTGCAGCAACAACAGCCTGCAGGAAGTGAGGTTATAGAAGAGAGTATGAAAGTTAGTTCTATTTAAGAATTGACACAGGAATGGTAGGACATGAGCTTGGTGGTGCCTAAACTACGACACACTTTATGCACCTGTAGACAGTTGAGTTAGGAACAAATAAAAGTAAGCAACACTTCTGGCAGTGTTGTCATCCCTTTTCTTCCACTTATTCTACACTTTAAAAAGTGTTCAGCTGTAAACAGTTGGGCACTACCTGTATTTGGAGGCATCCCCCACAGAGTGTTGTTAAAGGCGATGGGCCATGTCTGAGGGACTAAGTACTAAGACTGAATGGTAGTGGGCATTGTGAAGATCTTGTTTGCATGGACAAATTATTTATGAGTTGTTGTCCCCTGTTCCCTGACTTCTTCTCACCTTAAAAAGACCAAATAACTAGTTAAAGAGAGGTCGTGTGTATTACATGAAGACTGTTTCAATCTGAAGATTTAAATGCTTAGATTTTCTTTGGTTTTTTTTCTATCAAGTTTTATTCGTGTTATACTTCATTACACAGGTGCCATTTTATAGCCACAGGCACTCACAGCCATAGTTAGATTGTGCATGTGGGACTGTGTCACCGGGGCGTATCCGTATTCCATATGGTGTCATTAGTCCAGCGACAGTGAGCAGCGTGCTCTGGATTGGCTGCGTGCTGTATCAAATCAGGTTTATGTTGTTGGCTCTTCTATGGTACACCATGCCTTCTTTCATTTACAACTGTCTTTCCACCTGGATTGTTTACTTTCATTTAGTGGAGAGAAATCTAAAGCATTACATGTATTTCACTGAATATTGTTAGGCTGATTTAAATGCTTAAATGATTTGTTGATCTAGTACTAAGTAACAGTGGCAAGCCACCAATTCCCTTATCTAATTTAGTCTGAAATTATTTCTCTGTAATATGAAATCACAAATCATAATTCTGTGTGTGAATTACAAGCACTTCCATGAACATGAGTGATACTTGGTTCAAGGTAGCCTCTTGTTGATCAGCAGACTGTTTTCATAACTTCAGACTGCTTGTAAATTTTTGTGTGTTTATATTTTTATGGAGTTTGGTTGCTTTACTTGAGCCACTTACAACTTTGAAGCCAAAGAATTTTATTTTTTATTTTTTTTATTGATGGGAGAAAAAGAAACCAGACCCCAGTGGAGAAATTATCCCTACATACTATCTTGTTTGACCTGTACAATTAAAGCAGCCTAAAAGAATTCCCCCAGAGCAGGTTTACACTGTCCAGTGTGAAGGCTTCAAACTCCTGCATATGCAATGTGCTGTGAGTGGAGCTGGACACAGTTTAGGTGTGCCAGGGGAAGAGTCCCAATATGCCGTGCTGGGTAAATGTAATTTAAACCAGACCATGAAAACAGCCTAAATAACTCCAGATGATTTGTAATAACACAGATGAGGCCAGCAGAGACACCTTAATTTCTCTTCCTGATGGACTATTAGGAACTCAGCACCGAATATATAGTCAAGTATCTTTAAACTCATGTGGCATTGAATTCTATGAACTTAGACATCCTTTCTTAATAAACTTAGTTATCAAAACCACTCTAGCCAGCCATCCTTAGAAACAGATGAAGGGATTATCAGATATTTTAAGATTCTTGGCAAGGATCTTTGGAAACAAAGAAATTAAGCTGATGGTTGATCTGTTAATGTTGGAGAGCATTAGAAATACATCAATAGATTGACTTAGCAGAAAGACTGTTTCTAAGGTGCAAGATACAGCTGGTTTATTTCTCATGTGCAGAGTCAAAGGACCAGCAGAAAGTCACAGGACAGGAGAGTGAAAATGGCTAAACCATCCTTTGTTTCTCTAAGTCAATATTTTAAGTGTAAATCCTATCTGTGTATGAAATATAACGTGGAGCAGCCTGAAGGCTGTTCTCAAACATGCTGGCTGAAAACAGCTTCATGATAGCCAGCAGTGCAGGAGCTATCATACTGTACTTCCGGTAGTCTTAATTTTATTTTTTACTGCTGTATCACAGTGTCATGCAAAGCTTCTGGTTCTGAATCTTAAGAACGTGTCATCCATTCATTGAACCATATGTGCAGAAGTCATGTGAACTTTTAATAAAAGCAAAAATCCCATTAATTTTGGTTTTTTAAAAAATAGATTCACTATCTAAATAAAGTACCCTCTTTCCTGCCAGTTATACTGTTGATAAAAAAAAAAATGTCAGCAGCTGCTGTATGTTATTGTACAGTATTACTTTTTAAGGTTCATTATTTCTGTCATTCTCACAGCATACGTAATTTTTGATTCTTTACTTACTCCATTACAGACAAGAAATAAGGAACTGGCGATTACCATTTGTAATTTATGCCCTGCTGTTCATGTTGAGCTGTGGATGTAACACTTAAACTTTTTTCACTGCTGCTTAGTAACAAGCCTTTCAAGTGAAAAATAGACACTCCCATATTGAATATGTATTAGGCCAAATTTACTTTCCAGATTGAGCTGTGCTATTCCCATTAAAGGGGGGAGATTGTGCCTACAATCCAGGGAATTTGTTGAGGATACACCCATTACGTTCATTTGCTCTCCGTAGAAAAAGACTAAAGGGGGAATCTAGGTCCTGTTAAAAAGGTCTGGGAAGATGATTAATTTGCAAAAACTTTGTTCTTTGTGTTTTTACTATTTGTTTTGGGGGAAAGAACCGTATTGAGAATTATATTATTCAAACTAGACCAATGGAATGGTACCAGTAAGTATCCCTGGGTAAACGAGTCATACAAGAAGTTGCAAAACTTATAGGTCTTTCTGTAAGACATGAATGTATGTGTAAAGTTATCAAGGCCTGGGGAAATAAGCACGTGTTAGCTAGTGAACCACAATAATGGTTGTATTTGCCATCTAGAACTTGACAAAGTAGGAAAACACAAGTATGTAAAGGATACTGCATCCTCACTATTGTCACACATACCATATCATGCTACTATGGGGACTTGGGTGTTGTTTTTTTTTCTTTTTATGAAGTGCTTCTAGTTGAACTCTTATTAGAACTGCCACTCCAACCATCTATTCTCTGGAAAGTTGAGGGGTTTTATTTTTGGTGATGACTGAGAACCTTTGTCTAAATTTCAGTATAGGTTTGCTCATTGCTAGGTTATAATACTTCTTGTTCCTTTTTTTTTTTTTTTAACCCCATGAAGAACTCCTCTCCTTTTTGGAACTTACTTCTAACTCTTTTCAGAGGAGAAGTGGCCCATCTTATTTTTCATTGATAAACCAGTTTGTTTCTGCTGCCAAAATAGATCAGTCGTCCTAAAATCCATTCTTGTCACCTGCTGTAGTTCTGAGTTGCTTGTCTTGATAGTTTCCATTCATAATATTCCAAATGAAACTTCAGTGTATTTGCAGTGATACTAATACTTTCTTGTCACCATTATAAAACAGAAATGCCTCAACTGATGCATCCATGAATTTCATTTCCCCTTTTTGTCATTTTTCCCCCCCTCTCTTCTGTAAATTGATGAAGAAGTCACAGTTAAGGCTGTTGTGTTTGGAGTTCTGCGGGGTATATTTTCATCTTCTCTGGCTACCTGCTAAAGCAATCCTCTAGATTTCCTCAAAGTGTAAAAAGAAGTTAAAATAAATTAAAATATGCTGCAGCATAGAGTAGAGAGAAAAGGAGGTTACTTTCACATTCTTAGTATTTTATCTACTCATTCATTGTCCAAGTTTGTCATAAACTACTTGGGGAGGCATTTCCTCTCCCCAGCTATAGTAGGACTCCATCTTCAAAGTCATTATTTTCAGCTTCCTTTCTGAGCCAGTCTTTCATCCTTTTTCATGCCAGGGTAATCACACTTCAGTCCGTTTAATGCTCTGATCTTTTATTCCCACAGGGTTTTCCTTTCCTCAAAAGAGTCACAGGCATAACGTCTCCTACACATGGCCAAGTAGTCTGACTAGCTTTATGAGCATTCTGGTTTTAGTGATTAACTTGGCGCTAGATACTTGTAAACCTTAGGTGGTCAAACAGGTGAGAGAACTTTACACATCACGCTTCCCTTTCCTTGTTATCAAGACCTGGGAGTCCTGGTGGACAACAGGATGACCATGAGCCAGCAATGTGCCCTGGCGGCCAAGAAGGCGAATGGCATCCTGGGGTGCATCAAGAAGAGTGTGGCCAGCAGGTCGAGGGAGGTCATCCTCCCCCTCTACTCTGCCCTGGTGAGACTGCATCTGGAGTACTGTGTCCAGTTCTGGGCTCCCCAGTTCAAGAAAGATAGGGAACTGCTGGAGAGGGTCCAGCAAAGGGCAACAAAGATGATTAGGGGACTGGAGCACCTTTCTTATGAGGAAAGGCTGAGGGACTTGGGTCTCTTTAGTCTAGAGAAAAGAAAATTGAGGGGGGATCTTATTAATACATACAAATACTTAATGGGAGGATGCCAAGGGGATGAGAGTAGTCTTTTTTCAGTGGCGCCCAGTGATAGGACGAGGGGTAATGGGTATAAACTTGAACATAGGAAGTTCCATCTTAACATGAGAAGGAACTTCTTTACTTTGAGGGTAGTGGAGCACTGGAACAGGCTGCCCAGAGAGGTGGTGGAGTCTCCCACTCTGGAGACATTCAAAACACGCCTGGACGCTGTCCTGTGTAACGTGCTGTAGGTGACCCTGCTCTGGCAGGAGGGTTGGACTAGATGATCTCCAGAGGTCCCTTCCAACCCTAACAATTCTGTGAATTCTGTGAATTCTGTGAAGACTGAGATTTCCTTTTCTTTTTGGATAGACTCTCCATCCCACTTGCCTTGAAAGGCAGTACACGTTTTATGTCTTGCCTTTGCTCAGTGCTGCTGCTTGGTTTATGTGCCAAGTCCCACTGCTTGATGCAGGCACTGAGTGAGGGCACTTCACGTTGTTCAGTCAGTGTGGAGAGGAAGCATTCTATTATTAGGTGAGAAGTATTGCCTTGCAAGTAATATCTGAGGACATCAATAAGCATTTAATATATATGCCCTGCTAATTATAGGATATATTTGTTGCTGAAGAAAAAGACAAGTAACTCTTCTTTTTAACCGCTTCTTGGGACTAACTTATTCCTAATCTGAAGTCTGAAATATCAGTGACTTCTGTACCAACCAAGTTATAAGTGACTGATATCTTCAGAGTTTCTCTTTTTTTAGGTGTTACAGGCTTTCTTGTACCGCTCAATCCTTTCACAAAGTCTGTTAATTGGGCTGCTATGGAGGTGAGGTCTTGTCTCTTAACAGCTATTATAATTGGCCAAGTTATTTGCCTTTTTTGCCTTCGTTCTTGAGAGGGCCTTGAGGTATTTAGGGACAGATTCTTTGCTGATGAGTGGTTTACTGGTCAGTGAGCTATGGAGTACGCTATCCAAGAGAACAGAATCACTGGCATGAATAAAACTGCTGCTTTTTATTTTGTTTTAGTGTTTATTTTTACTTTGCCAAATCAAAGGTGTTCTTGAATTCAGTCCTTTCTTTCTCTAGCGGTTTACACAATCCCGTGGGACTATGACCAAGCTAAAGCTGTCCACCGATAGCTTTAAATAGTAAAGGTATCTTGGCTGCGCCACTAATACTGACCATGCTGATGGTGTTGGTTTCTTGCTGTTTTTACCAAGGACTGCTTGCCAGAAGCTCCCTAATTAAAAATAAACAGATTTATCATTTTCCTTGGTTACCTAAGCTCTAAGGATGTAATTGTTATTTGAGCATGGAGAGTAACAGTTGTCAAACAGTAATCAACTGCTTTTCCCCTTTGGTTTTTTTTTGTTGTTTTATGTCTATATTATTGACAATGCAGATAGACGTTTCATGATTGAGCTGGAGTAACTGATTAAGCCTTTATCAGCACAGGGAGACAGTCAGGTATTGCATCTCATCAGGAAGAGAAGTTTGCCTTGAACTGGTGGCTTCAGTACATCTCTGAGCCAGGGGATACCAAGATAGAAGAGCTAGGATTTCACTGGTGAGTGAAATGGATCACATGAGGATTCTGGCACTCTCTATATGGCATGCTGGAAGCAAGCATGCCAGCGGCCACTGAATTGATAGTATCAGCTTCAGCTGCGGAAAGTGTCCCAGACTGATACGTGAGTAGGGGGGTGTAGCAGCTCTGCCAGGCAGTGGTGATACTAAAGACCTTGATGAACCTCTGAAAACTGCTAATAGTGACTGTTTGTCTTCAGTCTTGAGGAACTGCAAACAGCAGAACTGAAAATGCCGAAGGATTATAATGTTTTTCAAATGCTGATTGCAGCATTTTGCTGCTTTTATCATCGTAAGTCTATTATCAGAGTCAAGGTAGGTGCCCTTTTTCAATAACAGTAAATACACAGTGTGCTAGTCAGTAATGCTTTTAGGTTTTGTTCAGATGTGTTTGTTTTTATACAATGGTTGGGTACAGTCTGTTTCTGTTCTAAAGAACATCTTTAGAATTCACAATTGTCTCAGAGAGAAGCTTAAACAACTTTCAGTTTTATAAGCCTGAAGCTGACTATCTTTATGATTAGGCACTAAGTTAGAAATGCCCTGGTTTGGGACTCGCTGAAAAGAATTTTAGCAAAGTTTCAAGCTTTCAGAATTTAGCTGATCAAACCACTAGGTTCCATAAAGTTTTCACCTACTTGCTGAAAATATAGGCAATTTTGCTCAGGACTTCAGGTTTTTTAAACACTTCAGAGAATTTTGGACTTGTCCTTATATTTTAGAACTTTTTAAATTAAAAAATGCACAAAATCATGTACTCATAGAATGGTTTAGGTTGGAAGGAACCTTTAAAGATCGTCTAGTCCAACCTTCCTGCCGTGAACAGGGACATCTTTCACTTTATGCAAAATGCACTATATACAAAGAAAAAGCCTTTGTAAACATTTAGAGCCAGACTTAGAGAAGTGTCTAAGTGACTTGGCAATTGAATTGTAATCAGGTGGGGTATCTAACTACCTTTGAGGACCTGTGAGCTACACTTAAGCTTATAAATCTTTGTGTTGAAGATTTATGCTTGAATTGTTCTTTGAGTAACAAAGTGTCAGCTCTGTAAGTCGTTGTGTGATGTGTATGGATTTTCTGGAGCGCTTGCAATGAGGAAGGATGTGAAGCTATCTTCTGGCCTGTCAGCTTTCAGACTTTGATTGAGGCACTTAAAAGTTGTGAACAGCTGCCCCTCTTTTCTCTCTTCCAGTGATTTAGCCTTTTAACTCTCTATTTCTGAAAGTGGGGTGTGGGACTGTCTGTTGGGCACACAGAAAAAGTGACTCTGATCAGACTTTCTTCTCTTTCTCAGTGGGACAAATCTCAGAATTTTAATTTTCATTCTGATTTTAAGCAAAAGGCTTAACTCTTCTGATCTAAAACTTTAAAAATGACATTGGGTTTTATTCTTGGCTGTCAGAACAGTTATAAAACCGTTGTTCTTGACCATGCATGCCCTTTGTTTAACTTGGCATGAATTTCTAATACCTAAAATAACGGTGGTGTTGTCATGGCAACTTTCCATTTGGTCTAATCCATATAGTCTCTAGAGAAACTGAAACATTAATAGTGTTTGCTGTATGGAGGGTAAAAAATAAAACCATTTATGTAGAAACAAATTACAGCTGGGCTCTTTCAAAAATAAGGTTCTATTTAAAGAGATTTGCAGCATTTAAAATAGATTTGAATGCATGCGTTCTGTCATGCAGATTTAGCATTAGTTGAATCTGATGAACTGCTATTTTAAGAGGTTCTGATGGTAGGAAACGGGGGTGCGTTTGCTGTAGAGAAAGTGGCTGTAGTTATAGAAACAGCTGGTGGTCAAATCAAGTAAGGTCTGCACCTTAGGGCCAAATGATGTACGTACTATGAAATGCCGAAGTGCCTAGGATGATGTGAACAACTGAGCCTAAATTGTCGTCTTACTTAATCTGTGAAAACATACCACTTCAAGCAAAATCAGTTTGTGTAATTACATGAGATGAATTCTTAGTTTTAATAGTAATTACAATTGTAATGAAATGCCAAATTGATCCATAAATAAGCGTGTTGAAGTCCACAGCTACCTCTGAGAGATTCAGGTATTTTTCTGCACTGAGATAAATTCATTGTAATTATGTTGTCTAATTTAATTGAAAACAGTATGTCACCAAGCTTAGAGATGCCTCGTTGCATTCCATCAAAGCACAGGAAACAGTACAGCACTTGAGTGCTCACATTTTACTGTACTTAATTTTAGCGTTTGAAATTAGGATCTCAATAGCAGATGTTTGATTTGGTTTCCCATACATTAACAGAAAATATAATGATCAGTGCAGAAGATCTGAACCTTGGATCAACTCATTCTTCAGTTGTGACATGTCAGAACCTTTTACAATCCCCTTTGGTTTTAATAGCTGTTTACAGTTAAGGTCAGCTTCTACATTTGAGGAAAATAAAGGGAAACTTCAAGGCAAGCGGTTTCTGTTTGTGGTTAAAAAAAAAAAAAGAGGATTCTAAATTGTGACTTACACCACTTCCAAGCCAAAATATTGTTCTTTAATTTTTGCATTTTTTTGGAAGTTAAAAATTAAGTTATGACTAAATCAGTGATAAGCAGTGACTTAAGAAATGAAGAGGTCTAAATTACTGAAGTTATCTTTGCCACAAGACAGTTGTTCTTAGTTCTCGCTAGTATGGTTGTCATATCGGAGGGAAAGACATTGAAGTTCAAGTATCTTCATTCTTAATTCTCTGCTATGATTCACCCTCAGCTGAAGCTGCGCAAAAGGGGAAAGCCACTCAAATTATCAGCACTGCCAAGTTTTAAAACTTCAAGCACATTGAACTAGCACATTACTGAGTAATGTACTAATGCTATGAATGTGGCATGCGTAAGAAGCCTTTTCTAAGCAGCTACTTATTGCAAGTGCCATCTCTTATCTTGGATGAATTGCAAACGCTTTTTATAGATAATAGATCTTAATTAATATTTCTTCAGTATGTGATGATCTAAATCTGTTTTACTGGCATCCTCAGGCTTCATGTATCCAGTTTCAGCATGTATGTGGAGGCAGTTGGATTTGATAACATGAGTTTACAAGTCATCACCACCCAGTATTATGGGTCTGCCGTTTTGATGTTAGATTTGTTGTTGTTGGACAGGACCAGATGAGAAAAGACTGACTAATCAAAATGATGTGAAATTTTGTATAGCTTCCTGAACTTTGATTCCCCACTGTCTTGCTGCTGAGTTTAAGTTTTGATAAGTCTTATGCTATAGAACTTTTTTCAATTTCCCATGGTAATTTTATAGAGTTCATCAAATTTTCACTGCAGTATATCCTCTATCATAAACATATAGATAGCAGAGGGACCAGTGGTGCTCTGTAAGTGATTCCTGTTTGATGGGAATGGGAACATTCTCCAGTAGATATTTCTGCTGTTAACTTCTCGGTAATACCTTTCATGTAGTTATTTCTCAGGTTAAAATAATAATAAAAAAACCCAACTACCCAACTTCTAAAATCCTTTAGATTTGGTAGTCAAAATCCCTCGGGGTCACTGAATGAGGAGATTGGGATTTGACTGACTCTAAACTCAGGATTTCGCAGGATCCATATTCCAGAAACGAGGCTGTCCTCCTAGCTCTGAATGTGGTCATCTAGAAAATTAAGGAATTGTTATCAGTGTAGTGTTGTAGTGGAAGGTGGATACAGAGTCTTTCCGTTACCTTCAGTTAACATTAAACTGAACTTGGCACTAAAAGCCTTTTTGATTTTCCTCCTCCCAAACAAGTATCTCACTTATTAGTCAATAAAAAATGGCCACTTTTCTGTGATTGTCAGGTAGGTGATGTTGTTCATAGTGGCAGACTGAGAATGTGCACAAGATGGAGTTTATTTGATTTTAAAGAGCCATCACAGTAATCATGGAACTTATCAGTGATTTGTTATTTTTTCATCAGTAACCTCAAAAGTTGTCACCTGTTACCTAAACAAGCACACAGAAATCTTGGGGCTTCAAAATTGCCATCCTCCTGTAATTCATCTGTCTGATTAGTTCAGGATTTCTCTCCTGTATCTTGGGCATGGCTGAAAGCTTATATATTATTTCTTCTATGTCTCAACCAACCAATTAAGCCACTACAAAATAAAAATAAAATCTTGCAGAAGATAGCAGTCATCTATGCAAAGAGCCTTTCATCATCCATTTTGTACCTTCCATTACTTAACATAGCACTTGTTACAGTCCTGTGTGAACTTGTGCACTCTGCAAGATAAGAGAAAACTGCCCCTGAGACGAACATCGCCACAGCTGTAGTTCAAAATGTCAAAGTTAATCAGAAAATGGTTTCCCGAATTTAGAAACTCCCTTTTTCCCATTAGTTCTTTCTCAAAATAACTATTTCAGAAATAACTCTGTGTGCTCTTGTCACTTTGTAAGTTCTTGGCCGATGATACTATTTTTTTGTGCAGGGGAAAATAAGGATTGACAAAAATGTTTTCAAACAAAGATGGAAAGTCTGGTTCCACATGGTGTTCTTTTAAACACCTGGTGCAAGTCTGTTGGTTTTGGTGGCCGATTAATAGAGTTATAAGTGAAATGAAATACATTGTACTCG
Source organism: Charadrius vociferus (assembly GCF_000708025.1). Taxonomy (NCBI): domain Eukaryota; kingdom Metazoa; phylum Chordata; class Aves; order Charadriiformes; family Charadriidae; genus Charadrius; species Charadrius vociferus. The sequence goes on along the minus strand of NW_009648332.1, from coordinate 15,323,850 downwards.
TTATAAATAAAATTAAACTATACTATAAATTGATGTAACTGTATATTTTAAAATACTTGTACTCATAGTGCCAGAGAGGCAGTCTGATCAGGATCACAAGAGCACAGGGTTAGAGACTTAAGGGATCTCTGCAGCCAGTGAAGTATATCTTAATACAGAATTGGAACTTTGACAATAAAATGTTCATTTTCTGTATGAACAAGTTGATTGTTCTCTAGTGGTTTGGAAATAGAAGAATTTCATTAATTTTTCACTTTTCCAGATGTTTTTAGTGTCCTGTGTCTGTGCTTCTCCTCCCTTCTTTCTTGTTTCACATCTTTGTCTTCCCTCTTGGTATTTCCTGTCCCTGCCCCAGCACCCCCTCCACATTTTCTGTTGATTGGTCTTTCTGTTAAATTATCCACTTGGCTAAAAGCTCTGTAAATCTCACAAAATTTAAGTTTTTGCTGAATCACAAATTCTCTTCCATCTTTCCTCATTTATTTGGGGATTTTGTAGGACCTAGTGATTTTACAAGGTCAGGAAGGTGTAGTTCAGAGTTCTTGGTGCACTTAAGCAAGTGTAGCAGGCCTCTAGTGTTGGAGAAAAGATGGATTTGGGAGAAAGCTGTAATAGATTTGATTTAGATAGATACAGTACATTTATTAAAGGTTTAGGAAAGGTACTCGCTTGACTTTTTTCCTCAATCAGATCACACTTCAGTTTTTGCAGAGCTGTTCTCATTTATCTCTAATAATTATCTCTTTCTTTTTTCTTTCTTTTTTTTTTTTTTTTTGAAACCTTTGAGGCAAGAGGAAGTCAGGTGGTTCCAAGGCTGCCTGTTGGGCTAATTTAAATATCAGCTGGCACAGCTGTGCAAAGCACCAGGAAATAATTGAGATAGGATGGAAATGTGGCCACCTCTAGTCATGTACCTGTAACAGTCCTTGGCTGTACTTTAAGTAAATAATACTTTCCCAGAAGGATATAAAAAGAGGTGATATGAAATTCCGCATTATCAGAACTGAAGGAGATGATCTAGTATGGCAGATTTTGGAACACTTCCAAACTGTATCTAAAAAGTAAAAGTCTTTCCCTCATAATTCAAGCCGTTGAAAAAACAAACAAACAATCCCCACTCGATCACTTTAGAGAGGAATTAATTAATAACAATTGAGGTAACCCATGAAAACTAGAACACATAAGATGCAACTTTGAGTATGTATGTAGAAACCTGTGTGATTCTTCTCTCAGCTATTTTGCTATTCCATTGGTACATGTACTTCACTGGAGTTGTTACAGATAGGAACTAGAAAAAGAATTCACTGCCAGTAGGCAACAGAAATAACTGTGGGACTTCTATTTTGTTTACCACCAAGCTCATACAGTGGATTATTCAACACAATTAAAAATTATTCTCATCTAATGTGATAAGTTCAGCTAGGAGGGTTGACACAAGAGCTTGATAATAGTGAGTTTCCTTTGGAGAGTGCCAAACGCTCAAATGGAAGTAGCCCCTTGGATGCACAAACAACAGATTATTGTGAGAAAATCCCCATAAAACATGTTCACAAGTTTCATAGGTACAGCATATTGTGGTAGATCAAGTCCTCTTTAAATTTACCCTGAATAAGATCGTATATTTGATGTTTTACTTCCTTAAACTTTGATATTTTCCAGTTCTTGGTATGTTAGATTAACATTTGCCTGAAAAAAGGTAAAAGAATATGTAACATCAAGGGTAGCTTGTTAAATCTGTAAGCACAGTCTGCTTTCAATTTAATGGCCCTGAAGTAGAAATCCTTTGTGAAATACAATAACCTTGCGTGGCATTTATTAAAAACACTAAAACAACTACTGATTGGAAATTTTTTTCCTCCTTCTAAACTCTTGGCTCTTTAGGTTTTCTGTTGGGTATGTAAGTAGGATTGAGGGCTTTTGATGGAGGTTGGTAATATTGTATGGCTAAATAGTTTTGTATTTTTCTTTTAAAGACCTGTTCACAAAAACGTAGCATGGCAGGAATATCTTAAAATAGGACACGGACTGGAAACAATGTGACTAAAATGTGAACAAACAGTTCTGGAAAGCACATACTTAAGGGGAGTTCCTTGCAGGTCAGGAAAAGCAACTGTATTTGGAGAAGTTCTGCTGAGTTGAATTGCTTTTATATACCAGGGATCTCCAACAGGGTTGTTACTATTTGGAAATCTTAAAGAATTTAAGCTGGAAGCTTCCCTGTGACGCTTCAACCTTGTTTTGTTGCAGAATATACTGAAGTCTTTAATTTTTATCCTAGATTTTGTGTTTTTTGTAATTTCTTCTTACCATCCACTTCACTATGTAACTGTAAATGTAAATTCAGGTTTCTTTCTGTTATTGGATAGGAGCCAACAAAGTGTGTTAGACAAAGGCATAAACTGAGGACATACCACTAAATGAAGGTTTGTCACTATGAAGTTAGGGCAAATTTACAGCATACCATTACTGTCCATTAACTTTTGGGTGCTATTGGGAAATGAGACTGAAGTATCTGTGTCACATTGTGTGGAGTAGGTCACCTTTTCTTTTAAAAGAAAGTGCATTGACATAGCTAATTATACTGTTCTAAGCTTAGGCTCTTCCTTATTTACAGACTAACATGCCTGTGTAGGCTGTGCCTGGAGTGATTTTTGAGCATGCAAGGGATTACTTGCATGATGGGAGGTTCAGTGTATGCAGATATTCTTGCAGGACCTTGAGTATGGCATCTAGAATAGAAAGGCATAGGCTGGTCTGGTTACAACCAGTTCATTGGTCACGCTTCTCCTTTAATGGATTCAGGTTGTATAAGAAATCAGTCTCAGCCAACAAAAAACTGTCCAGGAAGACATGCTATTACTAAACTTGCCTACCTAGGCAGTTTCCCCCCTGTGTATTTTGGGATTTGTGCTAGCCACAGGAGTTCTTCCACTAAGTTCAGAGTTGCATAAGGGTTATTTAAGCATGTTTGCTTCATCTCAGGAGATGTCTGACCTCTGGCAATCAGAGCATGCTCAGTGTGGTAGACCATGGTGGAGAGGATTTTTAACAAACTAATAATCATGAATGTTAACCGTTCAGTTGGTTTGATTTCCTTAAATGTTTTTCCTGTTTTGTTGCTAGATGTAATTCAAGTGCAATATGTGTCTCATTACATTCGAGTAGTGAAAAATCCATTTAACCACCAGAAGAAATTCTAGGTTTCTCTGCTGTACTTGTAATTCATGTCTATCTGTAACTTGATCAGCCTGTTTTTTTTAAGATAATTTCTGTCAGTACAATGGATGAAATTAGTCTGTACGCAAAGACCTGTAGCTCTCTCTGTTGGCTAAGAGTCTAGCCGCTCCTAAGCAAATTCAATTATTGCACTTGTGTGCTATACTCTGTTCCATCTACAGTAGCTTTGCCTACCACTGAGATAAAGTGAGATGCTTTTGGAATGACAGTAACAATTTTTACAGTAGTTTTGGTGGGGGTTTTTTTGAGATCTCTATTCAGTCAAAAGTATCTTTCAAAAACTTAAATACAGTTCACATAACAGTAGTAGTTCCTTTCAGAAGATCAGCAAAATACACAGCTATAAATGTAAAAGATTTGTATGCCATTACAACTGAATGCTGTAGTTTAGATCGGAGGGGGTACTTTAAAAGTTGTCTAGCCGCTTCCTTGCGTGGTCGGGGGAAAGGTGCTCTTGAAAAGTCTATTCTCAGTTTGTGCTCTCTTCACTCTACCTTCAGCTTGTGTAAATGCTATAATACTCACTATCATTCTATGAGATGTGGCAGTGAAAGGGTTAACTGTTAATTCTGGAATCGATGCCAGTCAGCTTTAAATGGGCACCCAGCCGTTTGAGTTGAGAAATTAAGGTGGCAGGCATGTGCCGCTAGTCCTCTAACTGTGTTAGTCTGACAGGTCACAGAGGTTTGGAGTGCAGCAGGCGTTTTTGGCCTTACTTGACTATGTTTTGAGACTCTGATATGCCTTCGGACTTGAGTCCTCACCAAGCCTCTTCTATGACCCTTTCTACTCCCAGTAACTTAATCGCTTCATGTTGTACATGGTTTTACGAAAGAGCCGTTGGAGTGAAGGTATTTTTTTGTGGCATGGTTTGTTCCTGCACAGACGACTTCTTGTAAAGCTTGAGAGGAGTTGATGAAAGGCCTTAACAAGCACAAAGAATTTACTCCTTATTGAAAATGGTTGTCCGTTTTGAACCACATTTGTATGGATAAATACCACCCTGTTCACAGAAGAAAAACTGAGGTGAAAAGTGATTCTTTACCAGGTTGTTTTTATGAGTTACCTTCCTGGATAAGCTACTATGCTCATTTGCGTCTGTCTTCGTTTTCTCAGAGAAAAGCAGAGAGAAGACGAGAACTCATCTCGGAATTTCTCTGGGCTCCCAGCATGTTTAAATAGCTTTGGCAGCACGATGCCTCTTCTGGCATTATTCCACCAAAAATCTGCTGTCTAGTAATCTGTTGTAATTCAGTCTGCTGAAATTGCAGGGCGGATTGTTGAGAGAAGTGCTAAATGTATGCCACCTGCTCCCACAGTTAGGTGCTGTGAGTACTCAATATGAAGAAAATGCTATAGAGAGCAGTGTTCACGGAAAGAATAGGATTGGTGGGCGAGCATTCCCAGTTATTTTTTTAATAATGCGTGTGTTGCATATTTACATCACTGTGTCAGTGAAGGAACCTGTGAGCTTTGGCTCATATCCAGAGCTAAGAAAAAAATCCATAATGCACTGGGAAAAAATGTTGCATTTTAGTCTGCTCTCCAGCTGGAAGCACCTCTCTGTTCCCCTCTCTCTTTTTTAAAATGCACTTTCTTTTAAGAGAGGGTATACTCTGATTCTTTGATAAGTGTAGAACATGTCCCGTGCAATGAAGCTGTTTCTCTTGGGTATCTTAGGCTTTTGAAACTCTTCAGCAACAGTAAAGATGGGCTGGAGTCCCCGGCCCTTGGAAAATGTAAGGAAGTCCAAAGAACTTCCCTCCACTGAGTGCTTACGAAGAGTACATGACAACTCTCTAGAGAAAACACTGCGCCTTACTGTAACAGCACTGCAACAACACGGACTAATGAGCCGGAGTGGTCCAGCATGGAAGCTGTACTCCAAGAAGAGATGAAGATTGAAATTTTCCAGAAAATCTCATAGTAGTTGTATAGTGGCAATGGAGATATGTCCAATCAGAGCTCATGCTTTTTGTGCTAAGGGGCAACAAGAGCTTTTTCCCCCTTTAAGAAGAGAACATCTTGGACATGCAGATTTAATGACACTTAGAAGCAAGCTCTTTAAGGTTGAAAACTTTGGGAAACTTTTTTTTTAGTGCAACAGAAATACTGAACAACTATGTATGTCCAGGTTAGCCTGTCTTGATGCATTTGGAATATTCTTAATTGGATGGGTTCAAAGGGTGAGAGGGGGAGGTAGGGGAAAGAATCTGAATTGAAAATGGGAGTTTAAACAGGAGAAAGAATATTAGAGCAGGGCATTTGGGTCCAGCTCCATTTTTTGAGGTGTAGTTAGAATTCTTATGGGAAAGAGAAAGTAGTAAGAGAAGTGACTTGGTAGGTGTGTCATTATTAGCTCAGTGTACAAACAGAACACTTTGCTCTGTTCTGTGCAGTGTATAACAATCACATGTTATCTTGCCGAATGCTGGATTTTGCAAATACAGTCTAGCAAGCGAAGCCAAGCCAGCCGGCTAAGGGCAGCACCTGCATTCCAGTGGCTAGTGCAGATCATGTGATCGAAGTTATAACCCAGGTAAAATGTTAATCACTAAACTTGGCACAGTCGAAGCTTTTAATCTTTTATTGCAGTTTTCTAGGGAGAGGCAAGTTATGGATAACAGCCCAGAAAAACTGAAGAAGGAGTTAGAGGAAGAACTGCAGCTAAGTAGTGAAGACTTGCGTAGCCATGCCTGGTACCATGGACGTATTCCTCGGCAGGTACGTGGTCTTTGCATTGCCAACAGTGCTTTCAGCTTTTATAGATAAGCAGAATTACACTAAAGTGCTATACACATCTCGGATATCTGCATTAATTTAGTAGAAATGTAATGCTTATTCATGTGAAAGCTATGGTATTTATCACAGCTTGGCATAAAATGAGGATTCAGGGCAGACACGTGGAAAATATAGATATATCAGGATTTGTGTGCACTGAATAATGGCGGAAGTGGAATTTAAGCTTTGTATGAGAATACTGTCTCCACATATTTTTCAGACACACTGACATTAATTTGGTTCAGTATTCTTAATCAAAGTTAAAAGGTTCTTGTTTATTTTCTTTCTTGCACTTGGAATTCGGGGAGGAAAAAAAAAACCAGCCAACCAAACACAAGAAAATCTGTGCGATAACTTAATTTTGATCCTTAGGAAGGTAGTTAAAAATAGGTTAAAGCCGTGGTTGGGTTGGAGCTGAGGCTGCCGGAGCACCTGGAGCTCCCCCTGCGGGCAGCTCTGCGGAGAGGGGGCACCGCAGCCGCGCAGGCTGCGCTTAACCTCACTTTACCCTGTGAAAGGACTAACGCAAAACAGAAAACCAGGGTTTTTCTGGCTCTTCCTAGTACTATGCAGTATTCACAAAGAATGAAAAATGAAAGCTTCTGTAACTTAAGGTAATACTGAAAAGACAATTTCTGGGGTGCTGTAGTAATGGCTTCTAAACTTCAGCGTGACTGTCTTTAAAAAAAAAAAAAAAAAAAAAAAAGAAAAAGAAAAAAGCTTTAAACTCTAAAATCCTGAGTCATTGCTTTCCCTTCATGCCTTATTGTCTATTGGCAAACTAGAAGAAATACACATGCCAAAGTGGGTGATGCTTCTGGGTGCTGGGCGTTTTCCAAGAAGCCCCTCCAGATTTCTGCTGTGGGATGAGCTCTTAATTTTAGAATTGGGGAAACATCATTCTTCTACCACACTTCATGCTTTGCTTTGTATTTCTGGCTTTGTCTGTCCTCCCAGAGCAGCCAAATTAAGTTTAAGAATATTTTGTTGCAATGTGTTATTTGATGACTTGTTTTCTGATTCTGAAAGTATTTTTCTTTTTCCTCAAAGGTGGCAGAAGGCCTAGTTCAGAGAGATGGAGATTTTCTGATTAGGGATTCTCTCTCCAGTCCTGGGAACTTTGTTCTTACCTGTCAGTGGAAAAATACCTCTCAGCATTTTAAAATCAACAGAACGGTTCTAAGACTCAATGAAGCCTACTGCCGCGTTCAGTATCAGTTTGAACTTGAAAGTTTTGACAGTATACCCGGCTTAGTTAGATACTATGTTGGGAATCGCACACCGATATCAAAGCAGAGCGGAGCAATTATTTTTCAGCCTATCAACAGGACTGTGCCTCTCCGGTGTCTAGAGGAAAAGTATGGTGTAACTCCAGCCCGACAAAAAGAGCCAAGTGTCCCTGAAGGAAAAATAGAAACTGCAAAAAGGCTGAGTCTTGGCATATCCAGCATGCAATCCCCGGAGCAGAGCACGCCCAGAGGAAATCTTTTGAGGTACTTTAATGTTGCTGTCCTTATGGGGGGGAGATGAGGTAACTCTGTCAGCTCCCGCTGTAGGTGATGTGAATTTTCACTCTGATTTTAGGTGAGTGACTAGGCGTGAGGATTTGCTGATTTTTAGCAAAGGATTTTTTGGGGCCTAAGAAATCAGCAAATCCACAGAGGAAGAGCAGATGTAGACTCTGGAAGCACAACAGCACTGCAGCTTATCCAGTGACTTGGCAAATCTTGACTAGCATAAGACAAACGATTAAAATAAAGTCTTACTGCTGCTCCAGAGAAGTCTTTCTTTCCATATTTGACTTCTGCAACGAAAATACCAAGTATGGAATAATGGATCCTAATTTCAGTGTGCAAATCCAACGTTCCATTAAAAAGTCTCAACATTCAAAAAAACACCCTCATGAATGGTGCAAGGTAACACATACTATAGCCCATGTCATTGCTACCACAACAGCATGAAGTACCTTTTATTCTTATAAGCTGCCCAAGTGGAAAACTAACAATCCTTGCCCTGTTTACGATATATTCTGGCAATTAGGTATGTATGTTAAAAGTGTCGGATATACTGATATATTTTTGTTTGCATTTTTGTTTACCCTAGAAACAAAGAAAAAAGTGGTAGCCAGCCAGCTAGTTTGGATCATGTTCTGGAGAAAAGATTCCCTCTAAAGGCTCACCAGTCAGAGAGCTATCTGCTAATAGGTATGTTTTATAATTAAATGTTTTGCACTTAGAATCTGTGTGTGCCCAGGTGGTCTGTTACACTTCAGACCAAAGTGAGACTGTTGAGTGTTCTGAGTACTGTAAATTAAATATTTAATGGTCAGTGTAAGCTGTGTTAGCATACTGCTTGCTCTTTAAGTCATTGCAACAGGTTTTTTATTTGCAACGCACCAGCTAGTTGAGTACCTCAGCACACAGCAGGCTTCCACACCAAAAAAAGTGACAGCTACACTTGGCATTAATATCCTTTTTGACAGTGTTACCTTTCCTTACTTGTGCTTTACAAGCACTGACTTGTTTCACTCATTTCATCCTGCCAGAAGTATATTAAGTAGAAGCGGTGTTTCGTGGAAATTTTGGTAACTGGTTTTTCTCAGGGTAAAATATATAGATGTGGTAGTAGAAAAGCACTACTCTAAGTAGGAGAAAAGCACTACCATGGCGCTTGTACTCAGTTCTGTCCTCCTGTCTTTCTCAATCTTTCTCTCTTCACTATCCCTTTTGCTTTTTGTTCCTTTCAACACCTTTGCTGCTGTCATTTTCTTCCTCCAGGGATACAAGGTGTACCAACACTTGGTCATTTGTTGGTTGTGGCTTTTTCTTTCTCAGATTCTTCAGAGGTTTAAGCAATTGTTTCCATACTAACACACTGTGTAAGGAAGCTTGCAATGATGCATCTGTTCCCATGTGAACAAATTGTAGCGTTTGACCTCCAAGGCTGCTAGTAATTCTGAATATGCTAGCTGTTAAGATTTATAGTGCCTATTGTGGAAAGACTTCTCGAGACAAAGATAATATTAACTATTTCTATAGTGAGATTGTATTTTATAAGAAAGGGTGTCCTCCTGTGTTTAACAGTGGGATGGGCAGACATTCATAAAACAAGCTTCTGTCCATCTGTAATCTAATTTATTATCTTATTCCAATCCATGGCTGCAAAAATGTTTCTTTTGGTACTATAACAGTTAACCCGAAGAGTATTGTTGTGAGGGTCCTCTGAGCAGGTTCTGGTATCATACTGCTTATGAGCAGTGACAGGCTGTGATCTGCAGATTTTGTGGTCTGCATAAATTGAGAGGCAGCTGGAAACAAGCAGTAAAGCCCACATGATGCAAGCGGCTACTTTGCTGTAGGTACCAGCAGATTGGGAATGTCTGATCTAGGGTTCAGTCCTATATTGAACACCAAGGTTTGCATATACAACGAGTACCAGATGAGGCATAAATACACAGAAGTATATGGATATTTCTCCAGTTCTTCAAATCAGCTACTGTTTAGCAAAAAGATTGGCATCCCTGAAATTCATTCCTTCCATACCTTATTGCAGGTTCAGGCTTGACTTTGGGAAGCTTTTCTTTCATCTCAAACTTGTTGTTCTCAGAAATGACTCATCTTTTATGTGTGGTGTGGCTGGAAGTTTTTGCTTTTATAGCCTAGATCAGGTTACAAAGAAACCTCCTATTCCAAGCCATGGAGACTATCCAGCTCTGACAGTATAGCCTACGTATGCGGCAGGGACTGGAATTATTGTCAGCATTACCACAGAATAATATTATGGTGCAGCTGTTCTGTGTATTTGGGATTTTGGGAGGATCAGCAAGTGAATGGAATTTGCTGGCTAGCTCGTTCCTCAAAATATAATTTCATATACATTCTTGTCAGTGAATAATTGACATGAACTGACAATATTCTCAGGAAACAGCATTAAGGGATAAACCCTGCTACAGGCATCAGGAATTGTATGTTTTGGCCTTCTAAATTACTGTTTTCCCCTGCAGGTTCAAGACGTCCATCTCAATTACCTGAAGCAGATGCGGACTGCTGTCCAAGCTCTCCTGCGTTTAGAACAGGCAGTGAACCTTCTCTAAGCCCCACAGTTGTTCAGAAAGTCACCTCTGAGTCACAAACAGGGGAAGCTCTTCGAGGTTCAGACAGCCAGCTCTGTCCAAAGCCTCCACCTAAACCCAGCAAAGCACCCCTGATGAAGCCCCCGGATTCTCCTTTGGCTTCCCACAGTTCAGAAGGACACTATTGTGATCTGAGCCCTGCCGAAGATCCTGCAGCTACAAAACATTTATGTCAGAAAAACAGCTATGTGGAACATCTGACGCGAAAGGAGAAGGGAACACACTCATTCAGGAACTCTGAAACAAACTATTTTATCCTGGAAGATGACCCTACAATGAACTCTGCAGATCCCTTAGAAGTTCCAGCTGAGATGGCTGAAGAAGACAGCATCTTTTCTGCACCTGTTTTTGAAACGGTGTCTAGTTTTAAACCGAACGATTTTGAATCCAGGCTACTTCCTTCTGAAAACAAACCATTGGAAACATCAATGTTAAGAAGAGTTAAGGAGCTTTTCACCACCAACAACCCAAAGATTATTGCACAGCATATTCTGAGAATGGACTGCAAGGTAAAAAAAAATAAAAATCTTGCATTTTATTTTACGTTGTGTAAATTTAGACTTTTTAAAGAACTGATTTGAAAAGACTAATGGGTAGATTTGCAGCTAATAAATGTATTGACTTGCTTGCAGGAATTTTTAGGGTGGGGTGGTTTTTTGTTCCCATTTGAAGAACAAGATTGTTAACAAACCCTTTGGACTAAAGGTCTCCCACTGTCCTTGAATTTAGACTCAAACTCTCAGTGCTCCATATGCATGTTTTAAATCTCCTATCAGTTGCTGTGTATCTGTGATTCAGCCTTTCTTCTCCTCTGGAGGAAGAGCTGGCTATGCTGTAAACCCTTGTGGGAAAGACCTACTCGTGACAGGAAATAGCTAGTTATCTTGCAAGGGCAAATGGCAGACAGACATTACCTGGTCGCCATACTGCTGGCTGTAATGTAAGACATGCAATGGAACTAAATATATTGAAATTTCTAAAACTAGCTGCTCTCCTAATCTTTGTCTGAGTCTCTGTTTTACAGCTGGATAGATGGTGAGAGAAAATAGCTATCAGGACTTCTGCATTTCTCTCCTATGAGAGAACTGGATTGCTAGTGGAATTGTTTGGAAAGATGCGAAAACACAAAGAAGTATTTTTCACAATGTAGACTTTGCTCAGCTACCAGGGCCTGGAGATCAGCTATTGGACCAGAAATACGGAAAGACAGGAGAAGTCATCTTCTTATGAGATGATGACTTTGTGTAATAAAAAGAAATGTAACTGTAGTTGAATCTGCACTGCTTTGCTGGGATGACTGAGTGCTGTACCTGCCACAGAGCAGCTACCGGAACCAAGTGTTGCTACCGCAACCAAGTGCCGCCAGTTTTGTTGGGTTTTGGTCAGTTGTTTTTTTAAGAGCAGCTTGAGAAGAAACACATGCAGCTAGTCACTGGACAACTCCACTGCAGGCAAGCAGGGAAGCGGGAATGGTGGTGCTCCAGAAGAAACGTGTCTGTAAGCACTCTCCTAGTGCTGCTGCACTGGTTCACACCATAGGTCTGGCAAGGGGACACTTCATGGGAGCAGCAGCGGGAGGAGTGTGCGTGAGTGCCTGCCAGCTGCTGGGTTCCTGCCAAAAGCAAACACAGCTTCCCCCTCAGTAGCAGTGTTGGCTGCTGCTAAGTGAGGCTTCATACAGACATGGTGACTCAGAGAAACTCAGCTCCACAACTGCTTGGCCTTTTCAGAAGTGATAGATTGTGGCTTCTTCACTATGGTTCCAAGAGTAGTAACAGCATTCTCTAATGTTTCAGTTCCAAAACTCACCTTCTAATAACAATAACCAGAATGTCTTTTAATATATTGGTAAAGAGTATGTTGCTTGAAGACATAGGATATGCATGCCTTAAAGAAGTAGTAAGGGTGTGGGGGGGTGTGGGGGGGTGTGTATATATATATATAGTATTCAATCAGTCATTATTAATCTTCTTATTTTAAATCCTATCAACTTTGGAATGAGGCCAAGGAAGCTGGCCTGCTGGAAGTATGGGAGCCTGTACAATTAATTAAGAGTCACTGGAGTGTTTTACAGAAACAGACTTTTGAATTTTGGAGCAGGAACAGTAACTAGCTGGGACACATAGAGAAGTCTATTTTACCTTCATCTGGCAGTGCTGAGAGCCAGTGACTGTCATTCACTGGTAACTTGTTGCATATGACTGCACTGATAAGAACTGCATGAGACAATGAGATTGGCATGTGAACGGGGTCGGAATAAATGCTTTGAACTGAGATCCATGATAAGGCTGAAGTTCGTAGGGCTTCTCCTGGCATCAGTAGCTCAGTTTGCGTTTTAAATAATTACATTTCTAATAATGAAAGAAGCACCCATATGCTAAGTGTGGAGTGAATATCTGCCACTTGTGTGCCTGAGAGGGCTTTTTGTGACGCAGGAGCAGTAATCAGTGTGGCTCCAGGGGCTTCGTATCACCCCTGCGTCTCTAGACTGAAACAGGTTTCTCTGCCGTGCTAGATTTTGTACCAGTGAGGCTTGTTGTGTGGCCCAGATTGCGTTCACCTTTTCATAACCAAGAAAGCCTGCTGATGGGTGTATCAGGAACAGCAGGCAGATTGGTTTGTAAATGTGTCAACATACAGGCCTTAAACCAGCAGATAATCTCACATGATCATATTAATGTGGTTTTTCTTGTAATTAGCATACATAATTGTTACTGATATAACCAGTAGCTAATATTGTATGTTTAAAAAGCAAAGACAAATTGGTGAGGGTGTCAGCTTTCACATACTGACTTTATTAGGCACTCAACGTTCAGTGTCCTCCTTAAAGTCCTTTTACTAATTAATCCTTATGAGGACCCTGTGGTGTAATCCAAAATCATTCTGAGCAGTCATCTTCTTTAGAAATTACAAAGGTGAAGCAAATGTGCACATCTTTAAGGGGAAAGAGCATCTTTAAGGGGAAATGACAAGCATCAGGCCAAGAGAGTGCCATGTTTCTTGAACTTGCATATGAATCTCCTTCTGGAAGTGGAAGACAGAAGTTTGATAAAGCATTTTGGTCACACCTTTTAGGTTTTCTGATGGCTGAATCATGCAAAAAAAAAAAAAAAGATATTATTGGTCTTTGTGTAAGGCACTGAATGTGCATAAGTTAACTAAAATGGTTTTTCTTTGATTACGAGGTGCACTTAGCTCTATATGCCCTGCACTAACCTGGAGGACTTCTACATGGCTAGGGTTTTGGGGTTTTTTCAAAACTTACGCACAAATTTTTGCACTTCACAGGTGGCAAGGATACTAGAAGTTTCTGAAGAGATGAGGAGGATTATGGGAGTGAACTCTGGTCTTGAACTGATTACATTGCCTTACGGACATCAACTGCGCCTTGACCTAATTGAAAGGTAAATGTTCCTGTTACTCATTTCCAGGGCAGATGGCCAGAAGATCAGAGCATTGCTACATTGTACTCTACGTTTCCTCAAAGAATGCTCTCCTGCACGTTTTCTGAATTTGTGTGTACAGAAGATAATATAATGAGATAACACATAACTTCTTTTTGCACAGGAAAAAAGTCCTTAAGGTCACGGGGCAGCTCCATGCATGTAATACAAGGAAAGGGGAGTTGTAGTGAAAGCAGGGTCCTTTGAGCTGCTGAACTCAGCTCGCCTTTAAGAGCTCAGGTAAACTGAAGTTCAGCTGAGCACGTAAATAGTTGTGGAAGAGACTGAAGGTAGCAGCCTTCTGCAGCTGGGGAAGAGGCCAGAGGATCTAGCAAAGTTAAAAATGATCAGCAAAGCTTTTTGTAAAACCTCTGCACAAGTTAAGGGGGAACAATGAGGGTCTTCTATCCCTGAGCTAGCTTTTCTGCTTCTCTGATTCAGAGTTCAATAGTTTGGTTGCTGAAATTTAGGGGGAAGGTCCCAGGATTTGACTGTGGAAGACAAAGGGAATTGGGCCAACTTTCCAGTAAGTGTTCATTCATTCACTGCTTGAGCAGAATTTTGTATAGTAGTAGTATCTTAGGAAAATTTATTGAAACTCAAATTCAAAGGCAATGTGTATGTATTCCATATAATGGTATTGCTGCTCTTGATACAAAGATGTTGGTAAGACTAAGTTTGCTGGGCACACCAAGAAACTGAAATATACCTTTGAACTGATCTTCTCTGAACATATGTACAGCGTAATGTATTATTAATAATTTGTAACCTGTAGTATAAATTGTTTCACTTACAGGCACAATACTATGGCAATAGGAATAGCTGTGGATATCTTGGGTTGCACAGGAAATGTAGAAGATAGAGCGGCAACATTAAACAGGATTATCCAAGTTGCAGTGGAGCTGAAGGACTCACTGGGGGATTTGTATGCATTTTCTGCCATTATGAAAGCACTGGAAATGCCACAGGTAAAAATCAGTTTCTCTTTATGTTCCAAAACATAGAGTTGTTTGATGGTTTATTTAATTTAATTTATGCAATTTCTTCAAGACTAGAGAGATCATCAGAACAGAAACTTTGTCACTAGCAGTGTACTTTTCCCATTAATTGCTATGGAGTCAATAATGGGTATGCTCTGTTTTGTTTGAACAGGTCACTAGGTTAGAACAAACCTGGACGTCTCTAAGACATCGCTATACCCAGACTGCCATTATGTATGAAAAACAGCTGAAGCCATTCAGCAAAGCTTTGCACGAAGGACAAGATGAGTGGAATAGTGAGTATGAGGGACACTGGTTTCTATTTAGCCTTTTAACTCTCCCACTACTGATTTCCTGAGCTGAGGCAGCTGCTGTTTTGATAGCTGTGCAACATATGTTAAAATGACTATGTGAACTTGTGTAATGCAGTATAAGACAATGAAATAGAAGGAAACAAGCTGACAGCCAAACATCAGTGTGTGCATGTACCCATGCAGACTACAAGATTCTGCCCAAAACCACGCTCCCTCGTTGTGGAGCAGGAGCTGAAACACTGCATCATCTTGCCTCAAAGACAGGAAAAAAATCTCCCTCTTCCTCAGAGAAGAGTTACTTCTGGCAGATTTTGCTTTTTATTTGCTTTGCCTATTGGATCAGAGGATGAATCCTCAAATACGGTTAGTCAGATAATTAACATCAGGTGCTCATGCATCAGTCGTTGCCGCTCTGGTCTCCAAAGCGGTACAAGGGGGAGATAACATTTCGCTGAATGTTTCTCTAAGAGAAGGGGTAGAGAAGGAAAACTTTTTAGCATCACAGAATTTGTTGGAATGACCCAGATTTTGTATATGCTTAAAATTTCTATGCCACTGTCTAATAATTCAGCAGAGCCTCCTCCTGTAGCAAATGCAGTTTTCCAACACTCATTTGTCTTGGCCTTCTCTCCCAACCAGTTCACTGGAAACTGGTAGAACGGGTGTATCTGAGGTAAAGTGCTAATTTGAAAGATTAAAGACAAATGGTAGTTCCCAACTTTGAAAAGAATACTGCAGTTACAATACTTTCTTCAATTAGCTGGTTTTATACTGTCTGATGATACGATTCATTTGTTACTCTCTATATCCCAGAGACTGTCACTGCTCTACAGAACAACGTAACAGTACCACTGTTGATGCCTTTCATTACCCTGATGGAGCGACAAGCTGTCACTTTTGAAGGCATGGACCTGTGGGAAAGCAGTGACCAAAGCTGTGAAATAATGCTCAAGCACTTGGCCACAGCTCGCCAGATAGCACGGAACGCAGAAATGTACAGCTTGACTGCAGAACGGATGCTGGAAGGTAGGGAGCACTGCTAGCAGAAACTACTGCACATTAACAGAATGTCTGGGTTATGTCTAAAGAATAAGGTCTCCGCCTAAGTGCCACTAAAAGTCAGTGCAGGAAATTCTCCTCTTTCATGGAAGCTGAGATAGTAGCAAATGTCCTGCAGGAAACGCAGTCTGAGGACAACATCAGTACTGTTTAAAAGCAGACAGTAAATTATTCATCACTATAGTTCTCCACCAAGCAATATCGCATACAGTTTTGTTAAACAAACATACGCAAAAGTTCTCATGACTTGATATGCTGACTCTTCTAGCAACTGAATAGAATGTACAGTAAGGACTGAGGGTAACTTCCTGTCTTCTGTACAATTCAAAATTCCGCCCATCATAATCAGATTCTTTACAGCAGGGCAGGATGCAACACTGAGATCTTGACCGCTTGCAGCCAGAAAGCAGCAACATGTTAATAATTTGACTTTCTATTTCAAACTTGCAGTGAAAAAGTTAAGGGAGGGGAGAGAAATGTAAGTATTTCTGCAGGCAGCATGTATATGTCAGTAATTATATTTAAGGTCAGGCTGCGATGACAGTTCTAGCCAATCAGAACTGAGCAAAGGATAGCCTGTCCTAGTGTCTCTAGAGCCATTTGTGAGCTAGTAGAATGTCACAGATAGATGAAAAGGATTTTCACTGTTTTACTAGGTTGTTAAATTCGGTGTGCAAAAGGAACCCAGCACACTACAGCTTATCTTATTTGGAGGGAAATAAAAGCCACTTCTGAATTAACAGCTTGCCTGATGGTCATGCTGTGGGATTCTTTTTACTTATTAGGTTTCCAGCCAGATGAAGAGATGAGCGAAATCTTCAAGACAGAATTTCAAATGAGATTGCTCTGGGGCAGCAAAGGAGCACAAGTTAATCAAAATGAAAGATACAAGAAATTCAGCCAGATTTTAACTGCACTTTCCCGAAAACTGGAACCTCCTCCAGTGAAGCAGGTGGAACAATTGAGTATATAAGACTCTGTAACACTATTTAAATTATATACTTGAAATAACCTTAGCTTTCTTTTGGCAATGGGATACTGCACAAACTTTTTGCATTTCAGAAGATGTTTAGAACTTTTAACTGCACAGTACACACTTGTTTTGAAACTACTGATTTCTAAACAAATTATTTATTTATTGTGTTGCCAAGTCATTTAATGATCCCTTTAAACAGTTAGGTTATCCCTGTAAGGTAGTCTTACAGCTTTCTGTATTTACCCAGAGTTGCAATGTTTTGATAATGCCTACGAGTAAGGGCATTGGCATCTTAATATTAAAATGAAGCAAATAGTGTAAATAAAATGACAGATTAAGTATGTGACATTGCAGAACATTTGTTGTATAATACTCCTTTAATGAATATAAAACGGTGTACATAGAATCGTGAATTAAAGAGTATCTTTATGCAAAATAATTTGCATATTTGCAGATCGCAGAAATGATCCTTTTTCTCTGACCACAGCAGAAGGCTTAACTATTACTGCACCTACGAAAGTAGAAAATGAGTTGTGTATGTGTTGGGACAACTTGCTTTTTTTTTTTAAGACATCTGTAGTACTTTGGCTTTTGCTGGAGCCTGCACGACAGCTACGCTGCCAGGAATGAATGATGAAATGGCAAGAACAAACAATCCAGATAATTAAAATGCTTTCGGATATGAGTAAATGTGGGTGTACGTATCTATTAAACTTGCTTCATTTACTGAGGTGAATCACTTTGGTAAGTAGTTTTGGCTGGGTTTTTTTTTGTTGGATGAAGGCAAAGCATAAGCTGTTAGCACTTTTCATAGGAAATCAGCACGCACGCTGTTTATATAAGGAATGCTTTAGCAGCAAATTCCACTTTGTCACATAAGGAGCTGGTGTATAAGTATTATCCTCAGAAGTTGTATAAATATTTAAGGAAGAACTATGGTTAGAGCTGCATGTGCTCATTGACAGTAAGCCTTTTTCTGGCATGAGATGTTACTTACAGCATTTGAAAGTATTTGAGTAGGCTAACAACACCACCAACACCTAAAGAGTATTATCTGTTCCCCCCATCTACAACCATAGCATAGGTTCTACCACCATAACAAGAGGTTACAGACCTCAAGCTGCAGGTCTCCCTGTCAGTCTTAACAGAAAACAAATGGGGAAGCCAATTACTTAGACCATGAAAAGATTTTTTTATTCCATGAAAATATTCTCAACAGAGAACACTATTTTTAAACAAAGCATTTAACATTTAGGAAATCAACATGTGCACAAAAAAGGATTAAAAATTACTGGAAAATGTAAGATTCTTTAAGACAACTCACGTTCAGAATTTTAGAATAAGTGATTTATAACTAGCTGTGCAAGTACAAATGTTTTTTTCCTATGTTTAATAACCCTCATACAAGTTGCACTATCCCTCATGAAAGCAACCTGCCTCCAAAGGAAGCAAATCCTGGTTTTAGAAAAACAAACAGTAGCGTGAAAAGAACATTTAGTCCTTTACCAGGAAGTGTTATTACTGACCTGCAAGGCTGTTAGCCAGGCAAACCACAGGCCCTTTAGCAGAAAATACACAGATCACGTTTCCTCCTTTTCTCTAACTTTAAAATAAAAAAGCACTAGATTTAAAACCAAACCAAAACAAAAAATAAAAAACAACAAACCCCCCAAGACCCCCGAACCCAAAAAACTACCTAAGTAGTTTTGTCAGTATTGAGTAATGTCACATTATTATATAAATAACCCTGTATACAAGCTCCAAAAATCTAAACTTTAGAGTTTAATAGCCCCCATAATACACTAGGTCAAGCTGTGTAATAGTGGTATACATAACAAAATGAATAAACCTCTACACAAGTCACTCATATTCAGTTTTACGGGTAGTACAGTTCCTAATAACACTGAAATTAAAAAGAATCCAGCACTGCTGCATCCAAATATTGCTTCAGACCCCAGAAAAACAGGATGTTTTGATTATTATTACATTTCCCCAAACAGCAGGTGGCTGGGTTGACAAGCTCGCTTTGATACAAGTATCCCTCCCCCCAACATCTCTAGTCTAATTCTTATCGCCCTAATAAATCAGATAGAATGTATTTATTAATAGAACCACAAATGGGAGGCAAGACAACATAAGCAATAGGGGCACTGCAGACAACTATATTTACACATATAAACATATCCAAATTTCAATTGTTTACAAGTAAAAGTGCACATAGATCATTACGAAGTATCACTCAAATTTCAACTGGTCCATACAATGAAGCATCACCTGGAAATGGACTAGCACTGCAGTAAGTAAAATTGGAACTTACTTCATAGTCAAAAACTAAAAGACAGTTTCCATAAAAATATTCTAAAAAATATTAAAGTCAAATGAAAAGATACATGTTTCAATGTATAAAATTCATGATGCACCATGTATCTGGTAAAGTAGAGCTCTAGAAAACACCTACCGTGGCTACCTCAGCAGCTGCAGCACTGTGAAAAGAGCTGAGATGCAAAGCCCTTTGCGGGATACTGTACGTGGTAGTGTTGGCAAACAACAGGTTTAGGCACTCGAGTTTAAGGCAGCATTTGAATGGCAAGTGGTTGACTTCTGAAAACAGTCATTAGCTTGCAGTGGTGAATCCTCTCTGGTGGTGTTCCAGGTTTTCAGTGCTCACAACAGGTTACTGAAGTGCTGAAGATGGACCACAGTTCTAGGAGTTTCTCTTGATTGCATTGTAGGCTAGAGCTGAGATGTATTATTTCCCCAAATGAACACAAATACATTATGGCCTCTTTATCAGTTATGCCAAAAACTGGAATGTAATGATGGTTGCAGTGGTATAGTTATAGCAGCATACATGGATACTGGGATGAAACTCTACTGCTGAAGATATTTAAACAAAATGATTTGTTACAAAATACGACAAGCAATGATGGCAAAGTGTTATGCAGACATGCCTGACTGTCCTAGGCATGCAGGAGGAGGTTAAGGGCGAGCATGGAGGTGGCACAGGCAGACTGATAACTGACATATATGGTTCTAAAGGGCTGCCAATTAAAATGAGTCGGAAAAGAGCATAATTGAGATAACCAAAACACAGCACAAGCTAAAATATAGTTTGTGCATCTGGGACAACCTAGGACAATGACAATAAAGCAATTTTAGGAGCAGTAGCCTTTTTAGTCTGGTAATGGAACTCTATTTTCCTGCACAAATTGAAGAATTTGTAATACATCCTTACCTATGTATGGAGATGCTAAGATGTTAGTGACTAAATGTATGTCTGCATGCATTCATGCAACTAGCTTTTCCCCTTGGGCCTCCCCGTCTAATACCCCACCCCCACCCGCCCCCCAGCAGCTGCATGTAACCTCCTTCAAGATCTCGCCCATTTTCTCAGAAACCCGCTTCAGGAACCTGCAGTCCAAGAGGAAAAAGAAAAGAACAAAGTTACTGAAGGCCTTTAGAAGACAGAGAAGCGTGCTCAGTTCTAACAGGCCTTTCTCGGTGGCTATACATTAGCCTTGTACTTCATTCCACAAACTCTCATTAGAAATACGAGCCGCAGCTTTTAGATTAGCTTTTTTTTTTTCTTCCTAGTAATCAAGTAGTGCAATGCAGTTTCCGATCCTCAATGATTTAGCAGTGAGGGGAATTACTGTACATTTAAGACCTTGATTTCAAACTAAACACGATGCAATTCAAAGACTTAGCTTACAGGCACAGATTAAGAATATGAAATCATTCCCTTTTCAGGAACAGAGAGGTTTCAGTAAGACATCACATCACACATTACATGTGGTCTCTTTTTTTGTTTGTTCAAGGTATCTAGAGTTAAAACAACGAAGTTGTGTCCAATACACAACATTCTACACTAGAAGTACTGAAAAAGAAGGAGAGGCAGGTCAGTGGACTTTCTGTCCTTCTTAATCATAATGTTTTTTCCTGAGTATTTTTGTTGAGCTTTCAGAATCAGAAAACATTTTCCTGTTTAAGAAGTGAAAGCTGCCAAGTATTTGCTAAGGAAGGAAATTAATAATTTTCAGTAACTGAGTTCAGTTAGTTATTAGAGGAAAAAGCCCTCTGCTTTAAGTATATAGTTTAAATCATAAAAGTGGAAACAGTAAAACTTCGAGATCATTAAAACTAAGTAATTTTTTAGTTCTCTATAAAACCAAAGTATGCTGTAGAACAAGCAGGAATCCTGCTCCATTTCCGTTAATAGCTGAATTGGATTTAGTGCTTTGTAAAGCAGGAACACTACTAGATCAGTAAACAAAGCAGAAGACATTGGTCAAAATTACAGACCAGTGTAAGATGTGTAATTTAATGCGGTCATCTCTGAAAAAACTATAGCAATCTCACATTGCAAATAATAGACCATTGCTGACCTGATATTCTAATGCTTTCCATGAACCTGTGTAACTTACTATTTTTCCACTATTTTCCCTGGGGAATGCACAACTGAAAGCTGCCAGTTTACTGTTAGATATAGGTTACTGCACCTTTGCTGTTTTTCTCTAGCGTTACATCTATATATGATGTTGGCACATAGCCTTCCTCTCCATTATGTCTTCGAGCTCTTGTCCACCCATCTCCTTTGTCCTCCTCAATAATGTACAAAATTTCCCCTTCTTTCATTGCTAGAGTGCCTTCATTATGACCTGGGAAAAAAACAAGAGGCAAAGAAGTCTCAGTGTTCAGACAGATTTTCAAGTCATCTTTTTCCCAGGGCATAGTTTCCAGATTATATATAAACAGGAAGAACCAAAAATCTGTGCAAGAGAACATATGGTCAAACAGGCTTACAGACAAAAGCCTAGTCCAATTTGTAAAGCTGAATATTTGCCAATAGCTGTGCTAGTATTTATCTTAAAACAGCACAAAAGTACTGCTCATGAATTAAAAGCGATTTGCAAAATATTTCCACTGATCTTATAAGCAACTAGTTGCTCATACAGTTAATTTACTTTAAATCATTTTACCTGTCTTCTCCATAACAAATGATCCATGTCTTATAGTCAAGTTGCCCTACAGTCAAGGAATCGCAGTGCATGTTGTTAACCTTACCATCAAACGGATATATTGCCTTGCAATGTCCTATAGCTGGTAACGGATCATCATCTTCAAACTCATCATCAAACTCATTTGGATGCGCATGTTGCTGTGGTGGGCCTCGAACTTCCTGATTTGCATCATCCGTGTAACTCCCTTCAGGGCTATAACGCAATGATTGGAGCGTGAGGACTTTGAAGAGTTCCTAGCTCTAAAACTCAGAACGTATGTGCATCGCAGAAAGGGCAGACCATGGCTATCACTCCGGGAATGCCTATTAGCAGCTTTTATATTTACTGCTGGAGGTGATTTTCTGAAAATACTGACGGCTTGGACTGAATTCTGCTACAAAAACAAACATAAATTTGACATACCTGTCTCTATAGAACATGGAAACTTCGTGAGCCTTGTGCAAAGGAATAAGATAGCTTTAAAAAGCACTGCTATTTAATGAGTGGGTGTTTCAATTAGGCTCACTATTTTTTGTCACCATAATGACATGAAGTGACCTCTAGAATTCAGAACCAGTAATATTTTCCTTTAGAAGGACATAAACTTTCAGAGGGTAAGTAACAACCACCCCCTGCTGTTAACTATCAAAGAGATGTACCGATTCTAGCATAAGATAGAAAAGCAGTAGAGATAGAATAGTGACCTCTCTCTGCCCTGTGTTACAAGGTGGTTGATATCACTGCTGTGCCTCCTGTCGCTTCTGGCTGCTACTTTACCTTCAACTTCAGAGAGCCAGGCCTTGGGGAAAAAAGACAAAAATATTGGTGTCAAATAAAACTTGATTCTAAACCAGCAAATACCATTTAACAAATGCACCTACCTGCCAACAGTATAAAGTGTATACTTGTCAGCAGATTGCATTCACATGTGAAGTCTCATAATTCCTTCACATGAAGCGTGAACCTATCCCTTATGGTCAGCATATAGTCTATACAAGTCTTCAGGAAAAAAATAATGTTTACTCACCTATGAATTTCAGATTAAGTGATTAATAAGAAATTACTCTAAACAGTTTACATCTTTAATAATGTACATCCTTATTCTAGCCTGATGAACATACTTGAAAATAGGGCACCCCACAAAAAAATTGTATCAGGAGCACTTTCTTAAATCAAGTCATTTTTCTGGGTGCTATATTTATAATCCATAAGGGGAACCACAATTTTACCACTTGTTTACATTTTCTAAGGAATTGTTTTGGAGTCTAACCTCATTCTTGTGTATTTCCATCCGAAGACGGTCCATGTTGCTCATAGTCTCAGTTAATTTTGGTTGCAAACTGCCTGGATCACCCATCTGGGGATTTTTTTCATAAACATCCTTCATCTTGATGAGGGCATCTCTAAAAACATACAAAACCCGACAATATCTATAAAAATTACTTACATCAGTACTGATTCATTAAAGCTAAAATAGTGTTTACGTGTATTAGATCCCACCCTGTGATTAGATATTAAGCACAGACATGAGGAACTACTGCTCCCCACACCATGCCTAAATCCTTTTCCCATTCTGTCATCTTAGCACTTTGCCTTCCTTCCTTGTGTCGCGCACAAGGACTCCAACTGTCAACGCTTCTCTATCCAGTTTCAATACTGTTGCCCATATTGGTTTTTATACACAATTTCCTAAATATTAATAACATTTTTTTAACACATTAAGTTGCAGCTGTCTTGCTCAACAAACCTACACACTGATTTATTTTTTTTTTGGTGCATGCTTTTAGGTCCAATGTTAGGATCAAAATGTGTGTTATAGTAAGGGAGAAGGAAGCAATGCTAACAGGACCTCCATACAAGAAGCCACAAACTTAAAAAATGCTCTGTAATAACCTGGACTAGTATATTCTCTCCTAGCTTTTGAGCACTGTTTGCTTAGGTAGAGGACTTCAAAAGAAGCAGACAGAGAGAGAACCATGACAAAACTCCAAAAAATGCACTCACTTTTGGTCTGTTTCCTTCTGTAGTTCTCTGTTGAGTTCATCGATTCTCTGTTGCAGTTTCTTGCGTCTTTGTTCTGGAGGGAGATGGCTGAAGTCTTCTAGCGCAGGGCCCTGCAAGCAGAAATACTATTAAACAAGTAACACGCACATATCTGGACGGCTGAACTGACATACCCACACACGGACAGTGTTCACTGGGAGCAGGATGGACCTTTAAAAAACTCTACTTGACACACAGCTCTATAAAAGACCACAACAGAATAAATGCATATTCTTGCTGCCAGATCCTAGTCATTCATTCAAGGTTCTTTCTGCCTTCTGTAACAGTTGGCTCACAGATGTAATTCTAATTTTGGAGACTTACTTATTTTTCTGAGAAGCTGAGCCATGTACCTCCTATTACATCCACTGCACTTAAAGCAGATTTAGAAAGGACAGAATTAATTACTACAGAGTAATTTCAGTCAGAACAAAAATCTAAGATGTGTATATAATAATAATGTGTATATAACTGATTCTTTCTCTGGAATGTGTGTTCTATGGCAATTTGGATGCTATCAAAAGAAAAATACTGTATTTTGGATCTTAATTCCAAAGTAGTATTACAGTTCTCTTCCAGATGTTCAGCAATCTTGCTAAAAAACATTAAAACTTAGAAAGTTCTGATGCATTTTACCTCGAGTAAAACTAGTTCCTAGAGCACAGAAAAAGCCTTTATAACATCAAAATTTTTACTTAAATTTGTTAATCTGAATCAAAACTTGCTCAAATATTCAAAGTCATCTTTTACATCATAAAAATAATGTTTCAGGGAGGGAAGAAATCTCCTACTTTCCAAACTTTAAAAAAAACCAAACCCACACAAACTTACTTAAAGCCCACCTATTGTTACGAGCCTAAACCTGCAAAGGTCTGATTGCATACTTGTGCCAAGATTATAAAGAGGATGGAAGGACTTGGGTGTGAAAAGCCCGGGAAGAGATTTTTATGCATCTCGAGAGTTTGTTGTAAAAATTCTTCCCCTCAGGGTGACAGACACCAAGAGTGTTAAGAAGGAAATATGGTACAAGTCTTAATAACAGAAAGTTAAGTTACGTTATTTGTGTCCCAGTTGCCTAAGAAAGTTGGTTTTCGCACAAGAAACCCACTTGCCATTACAGTAACCCTCTGTGGAGGCAAACCGAACTGGACAGCATTTCTTTGGTCAAGAAGAAACCTGACAGAAACTTGACTGTCGAGATTTTGACTCGAGCAGCCTTAGGCTCAGGTGCCAAGTTTCTAATACCCCCTCTTAAGATCTTCTTGCCCCTCAACCTCTTGGTTCTTATGCACTTGTAAAATCATAATCTCACTGCTTTTTAAGAAGGGAATACAAAACACCATAGAAGGAGGGAAATCCAGATACAATGTTTCAAAAATAAGGCAGAAGTGTTTCTTTCTGGAGGAAAAAAAATAATTAAAATCCTTTTAGGTGCTTTTACACACTACAAAGAAACAAAAAGACAATCACATCCTCTGTATCATTCCTTACAGGTCAGTTAAAACCAGAGTATCCTACAGCAATAATAAGAACAGAGGTCTCTTTGTGAATTTTTACTGATTTACTCTGCAAAAAACAACACTGATTATGGTGTGGTTTTTATTTAATATGACAGCTTTCTAATATTCCTAAGCATAAAGGACCATCTCTCCTGCAATTTTTTGGTTAAATTCAAAGGAGTGAATTTTTCAGTATTCAATACTTCTTTAAGACAAGTTTTGTAATCTTTTCATATACCCTTTTTACACCACTTTAACAATTTTCCTGACAAAGAGAAATCACCAAGTATTTCCCATCATGACCAACTCGTGAATACCAGTGAACCCTAAAATTCCAAAATCACGGACTTAGTTGCGGCCAGATCACAAGTCTAATTATCTTACATTAAGCATGGATGATTAAGAAGACTGTGTATATGAGTGGAAAATCTGAAGATGTATTTCAGCACCTGACTTAAAGCAGTTATGATATGGAAACACTGTCAAAAGATTACTTTCATGCTATCTTAGCAGAAGTACAGCAGACAGATCAGCACACGGGCTTACCATCTTCACCGACCACTGCCCAGTTCATTTGAAAACAGAAAGAAACGGGAAATTACTCACATGCAACGACCAGTTACGAAAATGATTAATGCCTAAAAAATGTATCTTTAAAATATTACTTAAGGATTAAAAATTTATAAAAAATACATTTTACTACAAGCACAAGAAAAGCAAAATACAATAATCCAAAATGCACTCCTGCTTTAAGAATTACTGATTAAAAAATTACTAGGTGATAATGAGTAGTTTAACTTAAGAAATTCTAATACACAACTTCTTTGAATTACTTTTGAATTTCAGTGCTTTGAATAATAATTCTAAGGAGTAGGAGAAGAAACAAACACACAGCCAACATTGCACAAAGTAGCAGAATTTGATGATGATGAAGGACTGGTCAGCCATATGCAAATAATTTGTTAATTATAGCTAGCAATCCACTACCATCACTTTTACAAATATGATTTTTACAATGTATTTACATTATTATCACAGTAGAACTACAATAAACAAAGATCTTTTTCAAGTTTAGAAATTAGTAATTTTACTTTCTGAAAATAGCATCTGGGTCATTGCTGCTATCCTAGAAATGCTTTAGTCCTGATAAAAATAGAGATATTTAGAGTAAAGACTTTTTATCCTTAGAGGAAGCAAATAAAACAGGGGATGCCAGGTGTCATATCTTGGGTTTAACATTCACTGCATTTTGAAGATCTACCATGCTTTCAATGAATTTGGATAATTTCCAAAACACCAAGCAACTTAGAAGATATGTATCTCCGACATCATTTATGACCCTCAGCAACTGGTAACGCTGTTGATTGGGGCACACACACAAAATCAGAGTTTCTGGCAATGAGGAAAGTAAAGCATCTTCACAAATGATACTTCAGAAGAAACACCCAAGTCAAACAGTCCCGAGATGTGAAATGGCTATAGAATAAACTTCTTTTTCCCTTTAGAAAGAGTCTTCCAAGAAAACACAAGTAAGGTTTACGCATCACTTGACAGTGCATCTATTTATGTATCAAGTGGCATTGAGCGAAGACCTATCATAAGCACTAACACTATCTGGAAACATTAAGATTTCAAAGGATAATAAGCAGCAAGTAACAGCAGTGCTAATAAAGCAAGTTATACTTGCTTATACTTAAAGCCTTTTTCCAATAACCTGTTCTACAGCTACTGTTTGCTGCTTTCGCTATACATCGTGATAGGGAAACCCAATGCATGAAGAACAGAATGAGGGCAGTCTGGGTTTGTGATCTCCAGTGCCTTGAGTGAAATCTTGTTCAGGGCACGTTGAAGAAAATAAGCAGTATGCCTACTGTCTGGTATGTGCCAACTCATAAATCTCAATAGAAGCAGAAGTGAATTAAATACCATACGGTCATTCTGCATGTCAATACCACTTGGACATCATTTTACAGCGACAAAACTGTGGAAAACAGCATCAGGTACTAGCAACTATTAAGCACTGAATCAAGGTATATTATAAAGATAAGACTGATCAATGAAATTCAACTATCTATTACATTACAGTACACATTTAAGTTGAAAAGGCACTCGATATGTGATAATGTGATGTCTGTTAAAATGCTTACAAGGAATTTAAAAATATATAAAAATTAAATGTTCACCCTGAAGATTTACAGACATTAACTATTTGATATGGTGGGATACTCAAGTTAAGACTTGTAGGATACTAGTGATCCTGCTAATTCTACAGAATACTAAGAGGTTCTAGAACTACTGATACTACAAGGTGTTGATTTGTGAGCCAGTAGTCAATACATTTAGTGATCAACAAAAAGGGGGTGTAATCAAGACCCGTGCCATTTCAACAACTATCTAATCCAGTTAGCTCCTCACTGAGTACAAAAGAAGGAACATTATCTTCACGACCAGAACAAATTATAAGTGACTCAGAAGGGGAAAGGAGGAACTGTCCTCCATAAATACTTAGAGGATCACAAGAATTTTCTAAAAAACAGTGCTGGTAGAAAGGGTATTTCCAAGATATCTCGGGGCCTGCAATAAGATGTCACAACATGACTTAAAGATGAAGAAAATAAGTTTTAAGTGTAACTTATTATATTTCAGAATGACAGCAAAGGAGCCTCTAAATCATAACTTTACTGCAATATAACATGGTTGTACTTTGATCTCCACGTTATGTCAACAGTAGTCAACCATTCTTGATGCACTAAGACAGCACGTCAATATTGTTTTCAAATACTGGAATTATATATAATCAAATGCATCCAATTATCTCATCATTTGGATCAATAAATATCATAAAACGTACATAAACTGGGCAGCCTATGCTTCACTGACATAACAGGAAAATGCCAGTACATTTATCACCAGTACTACAAATATTGCAAGAAAACCACTTAACATTCCCTTTTATTGTCTTCTAAACAAATTCTATTTGCAGAATATGCCACCATAAATTAGTAAAAGAATTGATAAATCTCAGAAGGTGGCATTTGGTAGTAATTTTTCAATAATTTTACCCGAAAGAACCTTGGACAAACAAAGACAATTTATTAATCAGAAAATGCATTAACATTGTCATGTTTCAAAAGATCAGTACTTCCAAATCTGCAAGCACCATATGCTATAGCATTGGATGTACAAAAGAAATGAAATTTTCCCCTCCTTAGTTCAGTGTTTCATGATCAACTACTATTATTTCAATTAAAAGTCCGCAAGTAAGACATCTGATCTGTCTGATATTTTCTGTGGTGACTATAAACCCAATGATAAATTACTGCAAAGGTATGTTACATGATGGTAGGAAAACATTTGTGAATGTGAACAAGAATGAAGAAAGGTATCAAACACATGCTGAGCACCCTCTTTATAACACCTTTCTTTTAGGCACAAGAATCTGGAATGCAATAAAGCGTACTTCTATTTTATTTTATTTTTAACCTGCTGGTAGCTTCCGTACAATTTGAAACAAAGTATCCTAACAGTAACCTTAGAGCTGAAGTGTTCCTTTTAACCAAGTAAGCCTTATAATGAGGGTGAAGAGCATTAGAAAAGCCACATCACAAACACACTGTTCATAGCCCATCATGCATTTCAACTTGTTATCAAACTTACCCCTCTTTTGAGGCTTCTGAAAGAAGGAATTCTGGGCTTCCCTGTTTTTATGTCACTCATGCAATAATGCACTGGTTCAATGGAGAATATGGGATACTGGGACCCATTAGGAGTACTGGATGTGTATAAACTAGTAGGGGTTAGGGGTGGGGATTGTGGCTAATGTGGAAATAAAGAAAGCAATAAATAAGCCAAATGTTCAAAGTGAATTTAAAATGAAAATTCTATCTTACAAAAATAAAATTTCCATCCAACACAGAAACAGCTTGTAACGTTCCAGACATATTTACACTATAACTGTATTGGTTTTAAAACGTTTCTGTTGTGAATTAATCTTCAGAGTTACAGGTTGGTGCAGAGAATGAAGGAATATTCAAAAAAGCTTTAGACTCAACACTTCCACAAGATCCCAAAGCTGCCCGTCTCTTTCCTTAGAACAGGAAGTTCTGCTTTTCCCAGCTTTAGTCACAGCCACTCTGGAAGCCTGTGCGCTCCTGCTCACCGCTTCTTCCTACATTTTAATGTACCCTATAGAAGTGTTAGGTACATCTATGGAAAATGACTAAAGCAAAAAGTACACTCAATCTCTGTAGTCAAGCTGGACCGACTCAACAGGTGTGTGGAATTCTTAATCAGTATCACCACGAGAACTTCCTCCACTTTCTTCCTCCCCCTTTTTCAAATTACTTCTCCCATTTTTTGTCTCTCATACCACTGCTGCTTTTTCCCAGTTTGAGTTTTCTGTACTATTTCTTCTGCTGCACAACTCATTCCCTTTCCAAAAGACTTTTAAAGTGCATATCTCGAAGTCAAGACCAGCCATAGTTTCAGCTAAATGAAGACCCAAAGGCCACCATGAATACTCCAGCTACAATAAATCAGCATATTTTTATATTAGCTAATTTAAGAATATATTTTAAAACCTGTAAATAGTATTTGGAATAAAATGTGTATCTCCTGGTAAGTATTTTGCTCCTAGCTGCTGTTTTGTAGAGCAACTCCCTATCCTCCCCCAAAACAGAGAAAAAACAGGACATAATCTTCTATTTCCTTCAGATCCTTAAGGAAGAGAAGCATGTAGTACATATACACATCTGTATATCTGTGATTCCATACAGGAAACAGTAAGGCAGACCTGCTGAATGCTACATACAAAGTGAACGAACTGGGGAGAAGAAAGAGTAGGGAAATTGTGGTAAGAAAGTATATGGAAAGCCCTGTCAGCTTTCTTCAGCTGTCAGAAGGCATTTCTTGTAACGACAGTAAATGCCCGTGTCCAGATTGAAAACCAATGCAGATTTTCATAGCCTCCCTCTCCAAAATTCTCAGAAAGGTGTCTTGTCACACTGGTAATCATATTCTCATTTCAGAACAGGCTGAATCTCACCCACCTCTGCAGCCAAATGCAATAAATATGTTAATGCATTAATGCATTTAAACTATTATCGATCATTAATTATACTACATGAAGAGTAAACAATAGGTTTTCAGTTTAACACACAGCTGCAGTTACATAATACACTGAGGAGGGAATAAAGAATCAGCTATATCCTTTCTTTCGGTAAAGATCTGCTTTCTTGGAATACCATCAAATGGAAAATAAATCCTACCACGAACAAGCTCTGAGAATAGTCTCCTATAATAAATGGCAGAAACAGACTTTAAGCATTAAAATAACCTCACTGAAATTTGTAGGAATCATTAAAATGATTCACTGATATGCTCCAATACTAAATAAAGATCTAGCATAAATTTAAATATGTATATGCTTCAATATTCATTTATATAGCTACTGCATGTATTGATAATCTTTTTTTGTTGATCCATAAAGGCATGTTGCACAGAAAGTGTTAATTGAAACCCATATAATAATACAAAAGAAAGGAGTAATTTCTCTGCTTTTTGAGCATAAGAATATTTTTACCTATTTCATGGTAATATTTCTTCTAGAACATTTACCTGTATGGAGTTTCAACAGCATGTTTTATCAATGAGGTATTAAAATTTTAATGTTTTCAGACAAATCTGAGAAGTTTTCAAAACTAGCAGCAGGTATAATAAAAATCTATACAACAGTCCTATATATAAACATCTACGGAATGTGACATTTAGAAGGGGGTTGCTTTTTGTAGTATGAAAGAGTTCTGAAGTCTGTCTGATTCCAAAACATACTCCCCCGTCCCCTTATTTTTACATTTACAATTAACACCTTTTTTATGCAATTGCAGAAAATCTTTACAGAAACTTAGAAACGTTACAGAAATGGGAAGGTACTTTTATCAAATAACTATTAAAAACATTCCCAAACACAAATCACTAGAAGAAAAATTAGAACAATTCCCCCAGCGAGAACTTGATTTTTAATATGGTAAGTATTCAGCCCTACTCAAACCTTCAGATCTCCTTACACGTATTTTAAAAGACAGTGGCAGGCAAGGGGAAGGTTATTTAAAAATAAATAAATTGCTGCTTCCATGCACTCTAGATCTTCACATTTGAATTTTCCGAAAAGTGATTTCTTAATTGTTACCTTTGGCTTCTTTCCAAATAGCCACAGCTTTCCTTTAGCCTTGCCCACTGTAGTTTTTGAATCAATTCTCATTCCTTCCTGCTTTGGTGTACTGATGGTTCCATCAGAGATGGTTCTGTAAATATTCTGACTGTAATCTTCAAATGGAAAATCTCCAGGAGGTTCAAAACCAGATTTGAAGCAGTCTATCACTAGTTGAGAGTCCTAAACATAAGACATTAAGGAGTTTAAAAAGCAAAACAAGCAAACCCACCAAGAACTGGAGAGAGAAAAACACGGAGACATAAATTTTTCCTTTAATTGCAGAGATGCACAGATAGGAAAGTGTGAGAGAGCTCAAAATGTATCCTTTTGGATAGATCAAGTTAAGACAAAGTATGTTCTTTTTTTCTCAGCAGTGTTACCATGAGCGTGAATCACAGCATATCCTGCTATTCAGAATCCAGCCAATACTGCCCAAGGGTTATCACAAATTTAAAACAGAACGTGCTTTAGGGCCAAACCTACTACCCCACCTTCTAATCCTTCAACATTAGCACTGAAATGAAGATAATACTAAGAGACCAGATGTAGTAAGATATTTTAGGGAAGAGCCCGTATTAGGACTAAGGAAGAAGTGCCACGAGCTGCAATCAAACAGGACACAATGATACCTTGTTAACTGGACACCCTTTATATAATTAAATGCTACATACTGGAGAAAATACCAACCATGGTGGTATTCTAGGATGTTCTGGGATAACCAAAACAATGTGTCCAAAATCACATACAGTGAGAAAGTGCCAAAGATCTTCCGATCACAAAAAGCAATAAAACAGGGAAAGAACAGACACCAAAACTGGAAGTGACCCTTAAGGCTAAAACTGAAGGCACAACACTTTTCAAGCAGACAAGTATTTGACAACAGAAAGATAAATGTACAGGGTAAGTCCGTCTTTCCCCTCTCCACAGCTCCTGTATCAGTTAAATTGCTCATGCACATTAAAGAAGTCACTCAATTCTACTTACTCTATGTTCATCAACTGATTTTGCTGCAAGGATCATCCCTTCTAGACATTTAGAGATAATCGGAATAACCTTGCGCTCAGAGTCAGCAAAGCCTTTGTAACATTCACTGAGTTTGATAGTCCTTCTTTCATCCATTTCTTGAAGTTGCTGCAAGCACAAAGTAAGATAAAATAAAGCTTTTCTTTGCAGATTTTTTTTCCCCCCAGTCCTGATGTATGCAGTTACTGTGGTCACCACAGTGTAGTACAGAATTTCTGTGCCTTCCCAGAATTTTTATTTGCTTAACAAAACAGAACTTAATTAAGTTAAAAAAAAATCAAGTCCTTTCAGACATAGACTTAAGATGCCCAGAACAGTAGTTACCAAGAGTTGACACTCTTTGGTTTTTAAAAATGATGTAAAGGACTGGACTTTCCTTATTCTTTTTTTAAAGCACGTGTACAGTGTATACAGCCACCTACTTAGTTTAAAATACTTGTTTCATGCAAAAATGAAAACTACAGTAAAGAAATTCTACTGATTTCTTCATCTCCTCACTCTCTCCTTCTAGTTCCAAGTAATTTCTCTCTGGTGATAAATCTCTCTATCTTGCTTTTATTTTTCTACTTTCCAATAAATACCAATGATTAAAAAAATATTAAAAAATTAGCAATATTTATATGCTGTTTAGACATGCTCTCTGATTTGAAATACAAACCATTTCCTTTAGAAGTGTGCAAGAAAATAAAGAAAAGAATACCATTACATAAGATTTGTAATACAAGTCCACTGGAACACAACAAAAAGAACAAATTAAAGAGAAATACTATTAAGATAATAGCGCTGGACCTTTCACCTAATTGAAGGTGGGGGGGGAAAAAACCAAAAGAAAACAAAAAGCAATAGTACATACATCAATAGGTTATCAAAAACAGGGTAAGAAATTGGATCTTTCCCGTATCTACTCTAACAAAGGCAGATGTCTCAAACAGCATCCAATTTCCTCTCTCTGAAACACAGCAACAAGCTAGTCATGCTAAATCCCTCTCTCAAGGTTTTCCCATAGAACATTACCAAATACTTGCAAGGAAATAATAAAAATGTAGTCCCCAAGAGAAAGCAGGACTAGGCCTTCCTGCTCTTACTGGAGATTTCAAAAAACGTAAGTAATATCTTACAAAGATAATGGATTTTAACCCTAGAGAAATAAAGGCAATAAACCAAAACTCTGGTCCAAGCTACAAACAAACATGATTCAAGTCTTCCTCTTGGGAGTTGACTGCAATTCCTCCACCAGTCTGCTAATGTCAGATCTACTGTAGTGCTGCTTAACAGTTAAAATATTAGAGAATTCTTTATTAAGCCCAGGCAATTTTTTTCCTGTGAATCCTAGACCTTCTAATAAATGTTTTTAAAAAACATGAACTCCCTTGTGCTTCTGGTAAATACCAAGCATTCTTAAGTTGGTACACCTTCAAATAAAGTCAGTATTTTTACTTTCCATTTCCTCACTCCATGTCTCAGAATCAGTTTCTACTGTCACTGTATTCTCCCAGATGGCTGAACATACATGCCAAAACATTTCTAAAATTTCCCTCACTGATGCCCCCCAACTATTTTATTTTAAACTAGTTTTGCAAAATCTCTGTTTTTGAAAGAATCTTAAAAAAAACCCCACTTAAATAGTTACACGAAACACCTTGAGAAATCCCCTTTTTAGATGCAAAGTATTAATCTACTCTGACCTTTAACTTTCTTTATTATTTTATATAGCAATATTGATGAAGCAATGACCAACTGGGGTGGGGGTAAGTACTTCTGTCTCCAGTCCACCCATTTTATACCTGTACATGAGATACATTAAACCACAGTCACCATTAGCTGTATGCTTTCCTTCATCTCAGCCAGAGTCAAAGCATTCACACACACAAACATCAAGAGAACTAGTGATCAAACATAATTAGAATGTTTGTTTTAAATGTTTACTCTCACCCAGATGTCTCAAATGTGCATTTTGCCATACTTCTTCAGCAATATTTAAACATAGATTCTATAAAATATAAAATCTTCATAGAAGATGCAACAGAATATTTTCATTACAAGTCTAAACATCATTACTGTAAGCAGTCAATCTCATGACAAAACACAGGTTGTATCAAGATTATGCTAATTTCTTGATAAAATTATCCACTAAAATCCCAAAAGTAAAGTTTCAAATTTTAAAATCTACTTCTCCCTTAAAAGAAGGTAAGACCTACTTTCTCTGTTAATTATTTTACCTTATAAATCTGAGGAATGACAATGTAGTAGTGTTTGTGCTGTTCTCCATTAAAATTCTGTAGTTGTGCAGCATATTCATTTTTGTTTTCATCAGCCATATGCGTGCGCAGGTTTAACTGTTGCTTAGCCTAGTGGGAAAGTGTTATCAGTTCAAACATGTCTTGTGCTTTTCAATGCCACACAGCATAATTTTAATTCATTTTACCAACTGTGCAAAAACACTCATCACAAGTCACCAAAACTGACAGCCTTATAACTGAAATAAAAAGAATGTGAGACTTCATATATACTGACAGCCTACAGACCTAATTTGTTATATGCTGAGAGCGCAATGACCATTTTAGGTCCCTTAGCCACATGGCTTTTTAAATGCATACCCTAAAAAACACAGAAGTGACTGACCAAGATACCAAATACCAGGAAGCCTGCCTGTTTACAGAAGTCATCGCCTCAACAGCATCATCTTGAGACTAATGAAGTGTACTCCCTCTCTGTGCTGTCTTGTCTTTGATTTTGCACATAATAAGCAGGCATATTTTATGCGCTCAAAGAACGTAGTTCCAGTACTAATGATAAACATGCAAATAAAATGTTTTTCACCACAGAGAGAGTAAAGAAAGAAATGTCACCACTCTTACCTTCTCAACATCAGCCTTTGTCGCATTAGTGTCGTTGTCCAGTCTTTCGTAGCTTTGCTGTGCCTTCTCTGCCTCTCTGCATTCTCTCTCAAATTTCTTTTTGCTCTACAAAAGCCACAAACTTAATGCTTCAACAACCACTATCCCCTTTTGGTTTTGTACAGTAATTTTGAATTCTAAATATCAAAGCTTCCATTTAAATATCTTAAATTCAGTAAGTACCTTTAAGTAAATACATTGTTCTCGCAGCAACCAAGCCTCAAAAATTTTCAACTTTTCTATTTAAAACTTATTTCCTTGAAGTACCAGCAAGGAAACAACTGCAATTATGCTACAAAATATCAGATATTACAAAGACCTGCAGTTAATTGTAAATGGACAAGTCCACTTTCTAGCCTGACTTCAACAACCTAAAAGTTAAGGTAGAAAACTTAAACCTGGATTTGTATGAGTAAAATTTTCAAGTTCCCTTCTTCGGTGATCAATTTTAATTGAATAAATTAAACTAAATTTTGAAGGTAGTCTGAAGGATCTATCTACATCATACCCATTCATTATCACCAGTATTCATATCAACTGGTGTAGATGAAAGCAGCAGACAACAGTATTCAATTGATGTTCAATATATCCAGCTGTTGTCAAGACAACCGCTGTAGGAAAAACAGTTGCAGCTCCAGAAGTTAGCAGCTCTAGAGACAAACTGGCAACAGAGATGCGTGAGCACTGCTCTCCTGCTTCAGTGCAAAGTCACGCAGTTGAGGTTAACGTGACCCTTAAAGGCTGTATGCATTTAGAAGACTGACTTTGCACTCAAGTAAATACAGCGCACAAGACACAACTGATTGTTTCAGGTGAACTCTGGGAATTACCTTGGTGAAGGGTGACAGCATCTAAAACTACCACATTTGCTCCTACTCTGGTCCTCTGACCATGAATTAAACTCTTTGACATGACAATGAAGCAAGACATTGCTTATCTGGGTCCACAACAACAGAATAGAAATTCACCTCTCAGGTATGCTTCACAGTAATCTGGATCAAAGATATAACACATTTCTAAGACACTAAACCAGTAGAATATCAGAACGCACCTTGAATATGCTTGGTTGAACTATATATTTTCTCATCCTTAAAAGCACGTCTCTCAAGAAAGAGGAGCTTATAATCTGTTCTAGAGAAATTCACTTCCTGAATTTCTCTGTTAAAAAGTAATTCTACCTCCTGAAAGCATAATGGTATCCTTGAATAGACCTTACCTAACAAACTCAAGTCAAATACAGTGACTTAAGATTTCATCTTCGTGCAAATAAATTGTCATTAGTAATTACTCTCTAAAGAAAAAGTATCCCGCGGAGAAGCAACCGAAGTCTGTACCCATGTTAAAAACGGATACCTTTATGCTGGATAAAAGCACTCAAACTTATGCGCTGTTTACAGGAGAGTTATTTTAAACGGGGAACTACAAATGCATTGAGCTGTACTTTGGACGTTACTAAGTCTGATTTGGAAATTCAGGAATATAGCTAAACGTTACAGTCCAAGCAAACAAGGTGAGACAGTTCCATTTACAGACTATATTATTAGGTTTGATAGGACCCCCCACAAACTCACATTATCCATCTGTTTCCAGCACATGTCCAGATATTGTTGAGCCTTTCGCCCTTCCTGAAGATGCTGAAAACACCACAAATAAGTTTAATTTACCTGTCTTTTTAGTACTATTACCATTAGTTAGTCCCTTTTCTAGTTGACACACTATGATGTGCAGTATCT
This sequence comes from Charadrius vociferus, assembly GCF_000708025.1. Taxonomy (NCBI): domain Eukaryota; kingdom Metazoa; phylum Chordata; class Aves; order Charadriiformes; family Charadriidae; genus Charadrius; species Charadrius vociferus. The sequence continues at coordinate 15,286,522 of NW_009648332.1, read as the reverse complement.
CCCACAAGTTACCAGTATTTGGAAGACATTACTAATCACGTAAGAACAGAACCACAGATGAAAATTACACCGGCAAAAAAAAAAATCACTAGTAAGCACTGTCTCCCAGATCTTAATTTTTAAGTTTAATAACTGTAGTAAACCAGTACATAAAAATATAGAATAACTTTAAATATGTTTTACAAATGTATTACAAAACCTATTTATTGCCAAGTTCATTAAATTGGGTAAACAAATATATCGATTCATTAAAAGACATATCCATTTTGATATCCTATTATCAAATAAAAATATATAGAAATTACCATTTTTCTCTCAGTTTTTAGATCATGAGAATATCTCATCAATTCTCCATACACTCTGTGTCCCATTTCTTCTGCAACTACTTCTCGTTGTCCTGCATAGTCATTCAACTCATTAAGGATGTTAAAAAAGGCAATACACGAAGTAAACCTGACAGAGAGCACACACACACACAGACATACATAGACAAAAAGTGAGACAGTTTTTTTTAAACGGACTTCTTTCAGTACAGTCTGTACTCCTGATTAAATAAAAAACCAATCATACATATTTTACAATAAACCTTATCTTAATGCTAATTGAATTATAGTAGCAAGTTGGGAAAGCCTACATTAAGCCTAGGATGGACTATACGTTGCAATGTCTCTTCAAATACATTTTATAAGAATATGGATTTTTGTGGATGGAAAAGAAAGAAGAAGAATACTACCTGGAAAGCCCTGTAGTATAGTGGTATCTCCTAAGCTGCCAACTGAGAGGCCTGAGCTTGGGAACGGATACATACGTCCCTAGGCTCGGAGGCTGAACTTGCTGCAGAGATGATGTGCTTGGTAGTCTTGAGGGTGGAACATGCCAATCATACCACTCATATGCATCCCGATGGATGATCTACAGAACAAGTTTGCTATCAGCTCTGGAGACAGCTGCCTGTTTGCCTGCCCACCTCCTGGCTGGAAGTAAGGTGCCACTATGGCTGGCACTAAAAAGGGGGGAAGAGGAGGGGCAAAGGGTAGAAAGTGTGTGTGGAAGGGAAGAAAGGAAAAAAAAAAAAAACAGGCACCACATTAAAATATACATCTTTCTCTCTTTTAACTGTGGAATACTGCCATCTCCATAGGCTTGGCTCTGGGGAATTCAAATGCCACTCTAGCACTAGAAATCCCATTCCCTGTGGTCCAGGACCTTTAAATAGTCAAAAGAGCTAGAGGAAATCCTAGTGTGAATTCTCAGGCACTCTGTGCACAGCATGTGCTCTGGCTGCAACCTGAAACTTGCCCACTTTCTTTCCTTTGTAGCAGTTATCCCTAAAGAAAAAAAGTATTGTGTTTTTCTAAATAAATAAAAAAATGGCTATGGACATGGACAGCAAAATAAACACCTCTTTGATAAATAATCATAAAGTTGTTTAGCAGAAATTGCTCCTCCACAGTTAGACATTTGCTTATTTTGTCTCCGGAGTCAAAGCAAGCCAGCAGTTTAAGAGCTCTTCTTGCCAAAAACATGACAATTTTGTGTACACTCAAGTCTCAGTATACAAATGTATAGCTACATTTGTATTGCCACACAAACGCACTGAAAAACTCCACTAAACTAAGCAAAAAGCCACAGCCTAAGGACACATAATTGCATTTCTATAAAAAAATAATACTAGACTGTACATAGAATACTAAACTTCTGCTTTCAAACTTTCAGCTAGCTAAAGATTAATTTGGAATGGAGCAAGCACAACCTGCCATGTTTACTACTTTAAAATACTAACAGAACTAAACTCAGGTTTCGTGCTTAAGAATTACAGCAGAACTATATGAAGCCAAGCAGAATTCTTTTCATGTCTTAGCCAATTAAATACTTTATCTTAAAAAAAGAAAAAAAAAAAATTCCATGAAAGACAGAGTATACTGTAGTCCTCGTTTCTTATACGAAGAACTTGAAATGCACATTTTTACCTGGGTTCCTCATCTTTGGGTGAACGTTTAGGACAGTACTTCTTAACCAGGTTTCTATTAAGGAAGAATGACAAAAGATGGTATTTTAGAGTCTCTTCTGAGAAGACATACATATTGAAAACTGCATGAACAAAGTACTTCTTTTTAATGACTTCAAGGAACAAATCTGTTCCCTCTGTCATCTTATAAGGGTCCTTTAGATAACACAAGGCAGAAATCTATGGCATATTGAAGGTTAATTTGACCTAGAACAATTAAGTATTTTAAAACCTCTATTGCACAGTGACTAGACATAAAATGTTATTTATTTAGCATCCTTTTCACACATGCAAAAGGCGGCTTGTAAAAAAATATCCAATGTTTGATCACCGTGTAACATATAGATAATGCACACTGTATGCTATACCCATGAGCACAGAACTCCATGACTGAATTAAGCTTTCAGTGTAAATTCAGGTTGAAGGTTTTAACCACAGTATCTCCAGATCTTCAATATGGATATTTCCAGAATGGAAGCAGCAACATCTCTTTCCAGCAAAGTCGTTACATTTTGCCCTACCACCAGTATTGTAAATATCAGATTTTTAGAAACCAAGATATTCTAAAAGACAGTCCATGGGACCAGCACTTTACACAGTGTCACAGTCCAATTTCTGAGAACACTGATAGAACGCATTTGCTTATCATACAATGCAGGAACAGCGCCTTAAGAAATATACAAACCACATCACCTACTCTACCCTAGAGCATAAATAACACACACATACACTGCTTACACAAACAACTGCAAAATATTTGCAGTCACATATATTGCTACAAATATCCCAAATCCTGTGATGAACGTGAAATGAAGCCACACAATTTACAGACAGGAGGGATAACAGGAAAGAATGTCCAGTGATTTTTCAAATTCTTATCTTCCTGTACCTTTGTTTTAAACTTCTGAGTACACGTTTTTCCAGCGTAACATTCTGCATTGACTTTCAGTATTGTTTTTCTGGCAGCAATGACGTCTCTTAAAATTCTTGAAATTCAAAAGGATACATGGTGTCAGTCTTGGAAAAAAAAATAAATCCATAATTTCCTTCTAATTTTTAGTAGCTGGATGTTGATACTTTCAATTGGTCGCATTTTTTATTCTAGTGATTTTCAAAATTGTCAGGTTTTTCCATGAAACAGAAAAACTACTACAGTTCCTTTCCCTGTGTTTGTCATTTTACAGCAAATAAAGAATCTTTTTTTGTACAAAAGAAAAACAGGTAAGACTTTTCTCAAATTGTTTACACTCAACCTTTGTGCTTTTTGAGGTAAAAAAAGCAAAACATCTCAGTTGCTGTGTTTTAAAAGCAGCAAACAGTTAAAGAGAGTTCTACAACTCAAATTAAATAGACTAGTATTTAAATACCAATGCCCACCCTCACAGAAATTCTCCTATTTTCCAAACATTAGAACTACTTCATCAAAATCTTGCTAGTAATATTTAAACTGTGGACCAGATGTGTTGTGACATCTCTCATTTAAACTATTGAAGTAACATTTCAAAGTGTGAATTAACATCTCAGCAGAAAATAATGCATGTCAATTATTTGCTTTACAAGCCACAAATAGAAGCAACACCATGCTGGCAATTTTGTTCCCCACATACATCTCTAAATAATCATACCTTCCATTCAAGGAAAAAAAAACCCACCGAACAACAAACCAAGTGCACACAACCGAATCATTTTGTTCAAGAGACAGTGTTTGCCTTGAGCTTGTCAGGGAAGACTTCAGGAGGAGTGTTGGTGAGGTGGGCCTGGGTTATGCAAACAATGCCTCTGTTTTTTAACTAGTACGAAATAGACTTCATTCAAACTTTCTGTATTGTGTAAAGGGATGATACTTTGTAATGAAACTATTTTACTCATCCACCCAAAGATGAAATTAAGTATAAAGCAATGCAAACCTAGCAGAGCTGCTTTAACAGTTGTCTTTTAATTGGCCTCTGGATATATTTCTTCCATCTATCTGTCCACTAGTAATTGAGACAACTTGCTGTTGACTTCTTAGACTAATTATTAATATCGCTCAAACCAGTTTCCCCAAAGGCAGCAAGGTGGACTATATAAAGCAATCTACACCCCCAAAGCTACAGAAAAAACAAGGAGGAATAAGAGAAGATTCTATGAAAAAAAATCTTGCATGCATGTTTTGTATCTCATCACCACTGTCCATGTGTAACTTCAGTTGTTACCAACTATCAACTACCTTATCATTAAAACAAGGGTGCTTTCATCTAAAATAACCTTGTGCAGCTTCTCAAATCAATTTATTTGGAAGTCGTATTATCTCTATGGTACAAGGGTACAAGTAGTGAAACTATGTTCAGTCATGAAGTATATACCAAAATATGAGCAGGGAGTCAGTGTGGAAACAGCAAGCTTAGACCCTTTGTCTCTTTCCATACCCTCAGAGACTACATCCAGAAAGAACAACCCTGATAAGATAGTCAAGTCCTTTTAATATCAGCATGTACTTAAAAACCAGAATAAACACTGACTTTTAAAAAAAAAAAAAAACCTACAAATTTTATAAGAACTTACTCATCGAAGTTAAAACAAGAATCTCTTTTCACTATCCCCAGAATCCACTGCCTGTTGTGACATTCTACTTGGTAGGGATTAAATGCAGGCATTTTGCTTGGAAAATGCATAAACTCAAGTAAAAGAAAAAAAAAAAGATTAATCTTCTTTGCTAAGTGACTTTCCCATGTTTTCATTTCCTTTGCATTTATGCTTTGCTCCTCAGTGCTTATCGATGAATGGGGAAACTCCTAAAATTTACCTTATTATTCAGAAGGTGAAATGCATAACAAGCATACAATGCTGTAGCTAAGCAACCACACACCAGCCTTTGCAAGGGAAGATTTTCAGAGGTGTTAAAAATGAGAAGAGACATCACTTACTAAAATCATACAGTTTAAAGTGGCAGGAGAGAAGGGTCAGAAATATATATTATTTACTATTGTGCTGACTTTTGTTTTAATTTCATTTTTTAATGCAACTGTTTACTATTTCTAGGAAGACAAAAATATTATATAATCCTTTCTTCTAATAAAAGTCAGTTTCATTAGTCAATCTTGTCTACCTTAGGATCACAGGAACATACAGTTTTGAGACACTGTGTGATCAGGATTTAAGATTCAATAACAGCACAAGGTACTACAAAGTCAGTAAAGACGAAATAACAAGCAAATGCAGAACTTAAAGTTCAAAGTAAAAGCCAGTGCTCACACGAACAATGAAGCCTAAATGGCTTTTCCAAAAAGTGAATACCAACACTTAGAAAAAACAGAAAAATTAGATTTAAATTTTTGAAAAAACACAGGTTGACAAGCAGCTAGTATGAGTGTGGATCCAAAGAGTGAAGCATTCTTTCAAAGAGGAGCCAGTTGACACTTCAAGGGGGCATAACATTCTTTAACATTTTTATCTAAATGCGCGTCTAATCTTCAGGATCCCAATATGGATCTGGACTAGTTCAGAAGAAAACTGCAGACGTAATTGCAGACCATCAGAACTGAATCAAATCTACAGGATAAATTCCTCTATACTTCCTTAGAAAAGTGTAGATTGATGACACTTTAATCCTCTCTGGAAGTACAATTTAGATGACTTCTACCACACGCTGTCTGACAGCCATCTGGAAGGAGATTTCATACAGGACCAAGCACACGTTGCTCCTGTAATTTTATCGACCTCTCTTCTCAGTATAAATTAGTCTCAGGTCAACACCAGTGAGATACCAGCCTGGACTATAGTACTGATCTTCAAAAGAAGTACGTCACTCACATAGAAGTTTCAAAAAGCATCCTAGTTAATAATTTAAAATTATTTATAGCCACGTACATAAAACACCTACATAAAATTTTAAAGACACTTGTGCAAAAATTGTGTTTATCGACTCAAAACTAAGTTTTCCTCAATCAATTAATACAGAACGTAAAGAAGAGCAGCAGCAGCAGCATGGTAGCATTTGTATTAAGGTAACAGCTCAGGTACTGTGGCATCTGCTTATACTAAACCTCTACAGCCTCTACACCACATTGCAAACTAGCCCAGGAACAAACTTTGCAGTCTGCTTTCATAAGTTACTAGAAATGCTATAAGTAGTTAAAGGCTTTTCATATTTCTATGTAAAGTAATACTTTCAAATAGGGTTCTGATGGCTTCAGTGATTGCATATGAATATTATGGACTGGGTGAAAACAATGAGAATGAACTGTATTTAGTAACATGTTATCAGAAAAAGTTTAAACTGAAGAGATGAATCTTAAAAAATTGTAACATGGAATTTGAGTTTACAAAGCTGAATATCCTTGGAACCACTAAGACTTCATGCTTTGGCTTGCAGAACCACCACTACAAAAAAACCTGCCACATCCATATTTTGATAATAATCAACAGCGTAAATTCTCAGCTGCAATCAAAGGAAGAGATATTTGAGAAATGGAAACATATGGTGATAATCTGTGTCCCCAGCTTCACATCTGAGCGTACACCCATTTTAAATGTTTCCAAGATCCCAAAATTTGGTAACTAGTCTCAATTTGACTAGACATATGCATGTATTAATATTGTTAGTTAGAAAAAAAACCACTTATATACAATAGTACGTAGAAAAACATTTGCTTAGATTAACTATACATCTCCAGAAACCACAATGTACAATTTTAAAGGGAAACACTCAAATAGTTCAAGAACAATCATCGCTATTTTCTTTAAACTGACGATAGAAAAGTTGACCAAATTCAGAAATCTTATTCTGCATGGTAGTTTCATCTATAACTGCAGGTGCAACTTGTATTACTACCTAACATCACAGGAATTAGAACACCTCTGTCTTCTCAAGTGTCATAATGCTTCAGACAGAACAAGAAGGGAGTGAACCTCCAGAATTATTTTGTGTGTGATGTGGAAGTAAACAAAATGGACATTCACCTCGCCCCTTTTAAGCAACAATGCTGATCAAAAACAGCATCTGAGAATTCAATTACAAAATTCAGCCAAGAGCCCAGTAATTCGGCACATACTGAATCTATTTTTTTTGGTCAAATTATATAATAGAAACAAATTAAACAGGCATATAATTAAAAGGAAACCTGTTCATCTACAATGTATATTGCAATGTTTGTCCTGATTCACATCCTTGTAACTCAGTAACAGCTTGTAATAACCTTCACAATCCTTGGGGTACCACAATAGGTTAGTTGAGACCTAAGCTACACAAAGCTTAAGATTTTCCCTTCAAGTTAGGTCAAAAAAAAAGAAATTACAGTTGCTTTTTTTCAGAACGAAATATATTGCACACACAGAGAAGACAAGCTCTCTTAACAGTTTTTTTTTTCTTCGTAGACATTTGAGGATTCCTTCTTAGTTTCAAGAACTACCTATCAAAGAAGAATGACTTGCAACCTAAAACCAGTATTTGGACAGGATTCTCACGAGTTATCATTTCTGGAATTACTCAGCGATCATAACCTGCAATAACCGCATACAGTAACAATATAGTGAGTTCACTCAGACAGTTCCTCACAAGCTGTACATGCATCACTTGTCATCTCCTAAAAGACTCAAAACAGCTGTTGCACCTGCGAAAGTCTCATCACCACGTTGCGTCAGTATACAAAAAAAATTCTTCAAAATACAAGGGTATACATAAAGTGAACATGAATTTCTGCCAGGACACAGACTCCAATTTGTGAAAACTGTTATGAAAAATTCACTCAAGTTTTCATCCTTGGATTTAAGTCTGAGAGAATAAGATGCATCAACAATCTCAACAGAATGTTCATGGCCCACACTGAAACCAAGACAGAAAAAAAATATCACCATACATCACTAGCATTATCTCCCTCATTAAACTTGTTTTTCCTTGGTCTCCCATCCAAGTACTAACAGAGTCAAAGAACTACCAAGAGGTAACCACTCACCGTACTTTTTATGTATCTACTAAAAAAGGGCATAAATCTCAGCAATAAAGTTTACTATGAAGAGATTCTCAACACTATATTTTTCAGATTGTATTTTGTTACAAAAGGAAAAACAATGTTAAACTAGAAATTTCTATCAGAGATATTAACATTTATCTCACAGGCCATATGCTGCCAGCATTAAAATTCACCAGAACCATAGTCCACCCCCAAGACCTTCTCTCTCAAAACGTCTCAGGAGCAAACTGCAGGGTGGCTAACTCTTCTGAAAATTTTGCTTGATCTCAATCTCCCGTAGGGCCTCACGGGTGTTTCACATGGTTAAAAACAGTGAGTGTCCTCAAGAGCAATGATGGCTGAAATCAAGTTGTTATCACAAGACAGTTCACTACTAATAATCAATTCTCCTCCAAGGAATACACAGGCAAGAATACTGAAGAGTAGCTTTATGAACTGGTCTACTGGCAGAAAATCAGTCACCCTCTCGTGTGTGTGCTGTCCAGACCCTCGTTGGCAGCAGGCAGAAGTGCACACATGCACCGTACGCCGTGTGGGCAGCAAGACCTGTAAAACTGTCATACTTACTCCACATGGACAGTCAGTCCAGTCATCTGACAGAAGAGGTACTTGACATAACTCTTTCATTTTTGAAAGACACTTTGAGAAAAAGTTTTACCCAAAAGGGTAAAATGCTGAACAGAGAAGATTTCCTATTTTTTATTCAAATCCTGAAGCAATAATGTGGTGTCTCATCTTGCTAGCTGTGGAATGAACCTTTAAATAAAATTAAGCAAAATGGCATTTGTTCATACGATTTAAGGAAAAGGTCGGGATAGATCTGTGCAAATAAAACACATTTCCATTTTTAAACAGACAATTGAAAACAAATCAGAACTGGGCTGTGAACTGGTGCTGTGCATGCTTCAAACTTTCCTTTACCTACTGAAGTTCTTCTATGCCAGCTTTGGAAAAGTAGTATTTATTTCCTTCCTTTTAAGAAAAAAATTCCTTCAGTAAAGTAATGGGGTATTATGTTAGGTGAATATACACAACTGGATCAAAAGCAGCTGATAAAGAAATAAAAAAGGAAATGAGCAGCCTAGACAGAGAACATCCATACCCTCAGCTGTGAATCTCATTACTGCATTTACGAAGAAGGATTCCTCGGTTCTGTATCTGGTGGCAAGTGACAAGACGATGGAAGACACCACAGGAGAGAAGCTGCTATCAGTTTCAGCCTGACAAGGGCTGGGCAGCAGCTTCAGCTGAATCCCCAAAGAAATTCAAGACAGCAAAGATTATGGTGAAGGCCAAGCTCACAGAAGTGTCTTATTTTAAATCTTGTTCTTCAAGCACTGTGTGCACCTTTTAGTATAAATCAATCCGACTTTATTCTGAAGAGCATGCTTCTCTGACATCTCACTGCTGCTACTCTTCTTGTATGATCTTTGTACGATCCCTGAGGAGAAATTCCTAGTGGACCTAACAGATGCTTCACTTGGCACCAATAAAAAGTAAACAGGAAAGGTAAGACAAAGGGTGGTTGGGTTCCAGTCTCACCCAAAGGGACAAGACCAGCTACAGAAAGGGCACACTTTAAGGATACTGCCTCCTCAAGCTCTGCTCAATGATTTCAGTAAGATTTCTTAACACAGTGTAGCGCAGCTCTTACCAATTCAACATGAGAAATGAGTTAGTAGCAGAGGCTTGAAGCTGGTTGAACACACACAAAAATGTAGATATGGGTAATGTAATTTGCAACAAACGTGCTGATAGTCAGTGGAAAAAAATATTACTATGGTTTTGTTTAATTTTGAATCTTAAATTTTAAGTCTTAAAACCTTTTTAGTTCAAAGATTTGAAGGGTGGGTGGGAAGAGAGGGAGGAAAGAAAGCAAAAACAAGCACGCAAGCGCACGCTCAAAGGTAATTTTCTGGTAAAGAAAAAGTTATCTGTCAGGAAAAGAACTAGTGATCTAATTAATTCTGTAAATGAAAATGGCCATTAATCACAACATTACATACCTTCCCATCATCTGATACAATGGTTTTAAGTAACTATTAAGATTCTTTTAAAAAGAAAAAGAAAAAAAATCCTTACCTCAGTTGTTTTGCATAGTTTTGCTCAATTTCTATCCTTTCTTTTACAAATTTTGCATATTTCTCCAAGAAGTCAATGCCCCACTGCGTATGCTTGTCCAAGTTATCAAACTGATCCTTTAAAAACAAAAGGAAACAAAATACCCAGAATTAGTTAAGAATCACACCAGCACCAGAAACAACATATAATTAATTTATGAGTTGTGCTGTAACGGAACGCTTACTACTTGAATAGAAGTTATTTAAGTTATAAATCAGTCACATGTCTGTGTGTGCATATATAGATATATATACACATCAGCCATACACCAGAACAGTAAGCTGTATGTGCAGGCACAGATCTACCGCTTTCTGTAAAAACAGCTCTAAATATTTGCATTTTAAGTTGTATGCAGTCCTTGATTACTTTCATAATGCAAATATGTCTTTTTTTCCCCCTAAAAATCTTTTCATTCAAAAGTGGATCTTTTCCACTTAGGTAACGAAGACATAACCAAAGATCAGTACTAGTTAGTAAGAGACTGTTCAACAAGTGAGATGCGTTTGGCAGTTTTAAAACACAAGAAGTTGTAATTTCATTGGATAAAAAAAAAATAAAAAATTACTTCCAACTCTTGCATTTACCCACTGAAAGAAAAATAATACAAATTACAGCTGCGTGACAAAGTTGGGTGTAGTCTGCATATGAAAAACATTTATTAAAGCAAATCTATATACACAGCTCACCATCAGCTCTAGCAAGAGATTGCAAAGAAAGCAAACCTGTCCTTAGCCATTAAGAAAGTTACAGCACAGCAAAGGCACAAACCAAAGAGAAACAGTCAAAAATAAACCACACTTTCAAAAAAAGTTGGGGAATTTTTAATACATTAAATTATCTTCAAAGCTTATCTTTCACTGTACTCTGTACTGATCAACAGGTGGAGGATACACTAATTAGGACAAGTTGAAAATCCAAAAACCAAGTGTAACTATGGCGGGGTTAGGGCTCAGACAGGAATGAATGAAGGTACAAAATACAGCCTAGCAAGTATTTTTAGTCTCGCTCGTACTTGTATTTTATGCTAAAAAATTTGCCACAGAGCAAAAATGGAAAATTTTCAGCTTATGACTTGGTAATCCAAAGAGACAAGCAACTGCAACATCAAAGGTTGTGTCCTGTATGTGCTGTATCCAAATACACTTCACGGTAAATTAAGAAAATACAAAGCAGAAAAGGAAAAAGAAAGAAAAAGAAGCTAAAGAAAGCACTTAAAGGCAAAGTTTATTTAACTTACACACACAAAAAAAAATAATGAGAGGTGTTTATCAGAAGCTGTGTCTTGCAGATTCAGTAACTTGCCTGAACCTAACAAATCATGTGGACCTTTAATATTAGCAATTTAAGTTCAATTTCAACATGCAGTAGGATGATCTGAAGTTAAATCGAGAAATCCCATAAAATGCTGCAGAGCTTAAGACTTGAGGAAAATGTCTTCACTTCAACACAACTACATACAACCGACAAGAACAAGAAAAAAGAATGTAATGGGATTAAGGTTGCTCTCAAATCTTGCCTTTCGGCGCTCAGTATCCTACAGCATGGACTAACAACCATGGCTGTTAGTGCCTTAAACACATCGATCCAACGGCATGCGATCGCTACCAACCAAAAGGACCCATCCTATTCCACTACCAGCAGTGTGCTCCTGCCTCTGCATTGCTCTATCCACCAAAAACGCAACCACTTTCCCTGATCTGTTTCACCAGAGAACCATATAAACAGCCAAGAGACAGGAGATGCACTAAAGACAAGATTTTAATGTATTTGGGAAACTGTGATCTGTATCTCATATTGTTCTGATGCACCCACTTTACACCAACTGGACGTTTCCACATTAAATATCTTTTGTCAAATGAAGTGACTTTCCTGCTACTGTTTTTAGAAAAGCTGTTTGTGTGTGAGAAGAGGGAGACGGTTACCATACTTCAGTGTCACACCACGGTTGCATGTATGCATAAAAATACATCATCAATCTCAGGAAGCATTTTTTTTTACATTCCACTTTTTTATGCAATTACTCTGACAACGTTAACCTGGCATCCAAAAGAAGTTTCCAAAAGGTGCTTTTGGCATATAGCCAACATCCAATACCATTAAGAACTGACTTCCTTCAGTGAACAGTAGAACAAAGCCTTTGCTGTCCTACTTAGGCTCTTTAGTCCACAAAGCTCTCATTTGCTGCTAAGGTTTCATTAGCATTACAGACACCTCATTACTTATGTTTCCGAACATGTAACCAGAGAGGATGGCTTTCCAAGTATTTTGTTCAAACAAAAAAGGACTCTACTGGTCAAACCTAATTCTCTGATACTAATAGGCAATTGGAATGGAAAGATGTGAGTACGTTTGACATGCTGTTCTCCCCTCATGCTTTACCAGAAGCATTTAATCACTGACCAAGTGCCAAAAACTCTTCCTTTCCTCAATTCCTCCTCTTCATCTGATTCTAGAAACAGCATGCTCTGTGCAAAGACAGCTTTGTAGGACTATCTCACAGCCCCTCAAGGGAAGAAGGAATTTGTTTCCTCCCTGTATGAGGAACATGCATAGAACATACACAGAACAACCTGAACGGAGTAAATCCCGTGTAAGAAAACAATTAAAACCCATTATCTACCCTCACTACCCTGCGGACCTTTACATTAGTCCAGCTCCTCCACTATTATTGACATCTACGAAACTACTCATGGATGCATTAACGATCTCCAAGATGAGGAATGGAAATCCTAATTTAGTGGGCAATTAGGCTACATTTAGCGGAATTATAAAAAAAATAGTAGTACATTCCCACTCTCTGGAAGACTGAGACAGCTTCACAACATCATTTTGTTCACTGCCATTTTTTGGTCAGCAATTATATTATGCACTTTTTTAGAATAAAGCAGAGAGTGTGAAGGACAAAAAAAATAGTACTTTCAAGAAGTACCAAAGCATTTTTTGAAAACTGGCTTATGAATGACCAAAGTTGGAAGCCTAAAAAAATAAATATCGACAGATGATTTGTAGATTTGTATTCAAAATAAAAACACTATAATAAACTCTCACATAAACATTGATTCTTTGGATTGATTTGGACATACTGACGATGCCTCTTAAGTTCTCTATAAGTCACGTGTGTACTGTAGAACAGAGTTCTCAATTAACAGATAAAGAAAATATATTAAGCAAACACATGAGCTTCACAGTTTTTCATCTCTATAAACAATAAACCACTGAATCAAAGTCCACTGTCACAAAAATCACCTTATACTACTCAATAACGACACTGAGCTAAATGAGCAAAACATAAGGGCAACATCAATTAATAAGCAGAAAGGAATGGCCTTTTCAGAGAGGCCTCTAGAGGCAAGTCACAAATTTACTCGTGGTCCTTTCAACTTCTCTCCAGAAGCATCCATGTTTGAGCTCTGGGCCTCAATTAAGCAAAGAGTTTTCTTTTTATCCAGGAACACAAGCAGAAACTATTCCACACTGCTACAAAGGAAATCAAATTAATGCACTGAGATACAAGCCAAACCAAGCAATATCTTGAAGGGGGGGGGGGCACAAAACCCAGGCAGTACTATACAGAGGAGAAAATGAACCAAATAGTTACAATAAAATTCAAGCCTGGAATTTCAAAATAGATGTATCCATGTATTAATTTGGCTGGCTCCTTTATAAGAAATGCGAAAACTGCATGAACTAAGGATCGTCGAAAGGCAATTAAAAAAAAAAAAGCACATCCTATAATATCTATCTTCTATCTTGATAGCAAAGTATGTTCTCAACAATATTTCAAGGCAAATACATATTGCTGTTTGTCTAGTAACTCCCCACACCTCTTAGCAGCTGAGCAGTCAATTTTTGTAAAAAGCTTTATTAAAACTGCAACTGACTATTATTAAACTGATTGATGTCAGCTAATGGATGGTGACCGTAAGTAGAAACTGCCCACTCAAAAGCTGGAATCTAGTCCAAAGTCTCTGCATTATAAACAAACAAATCTGACACTTCACAAAAAGGTTGTCGTGGGTCAATATAGAATATTCCAAAAAGAAATGTTACCTCCCTAAATTCTACTTCAAGAATATTTACTGGAACCACAGATCAATGTTACGCATACTTCAGGTATGCAATTCTAAATTTATCAGGTTTTTGCAGATACCAGGAAGCTTTACAATAATAGCAGCTGAATCATCAAGCAAGGAGCCAAGCTGAATCAAATCTGCACCAAAGACAAAACAGCCTTTCAATTTGCCCTCCCCCTCTTACAGACACCTGTTTTTTCCCCAAACAAGCCTCAAGACCCAATAAAAAGAAAAACATGGAGGAACTCTTCAAAGGGATAAGGAGTGGAAGGAATACTACAGCATAAATACCAAACCTTTAGTCTTCCTACAGCTACCAGTAGGTAGTCCAGACGCTGGTTTATACGGGAGTTTCAAATAAAAGGCATTAAACCAGACTCAGATTTTTAAAGGGTTAATGTTCCCAGCTTTCATCAACTTCAGAAAGCATTTCTACTTACATTAAAAGCTAGGACTGTGCTATCACATTCTGAAAAAAAAACCAAACAGCTGTTTTACTAAATGATTCTTTTACAATAAACTCTAGTTTACTGCATCAACATCGACTTGCTGATTAGTCTCCATTTCACTGACCTCCATTTCGATATCTCCAGACAACACAGTTGAAAGCCTTAAGAATCATATTGAACATAAAACTGTATCACCTTACAAGTTTAAGCAACCTATCTCAATTAATTACTATAATTAATTAAATCTGCAATATCTTCCCCAGTGCATTTGTGGATAGAAACGTACTTTATTACCAGTTTAGGAAAAGCAACAAATTACTTAACCACACAACTACTAGTCCACAGCAATCCAACTGAGAAAATGTGGCTGATTATGTAACTCAGCATTGATCACTGCAGTTCTTGTTTACTCAATTAAAGCCCATGAGGGTTTCTCAAATGAACCTGAATTATGGATAAATTTCAATGATAGGTTAAATTCTGCATAATGTCCTTCCTTCCTGCAGAACACAAGAAGACCCAACTCTATTCAAGAACGTAAATATTTTAAATTACAAAATATTATACAGCAATTACTTCACATCTCAAGATTTTATCACTCTTCTGAAATATCTGGTGTTTCTATGAAACATTGTGCACCTTGCTTTTTTCTTAAAATAAAGATGAAGGACTTGAATTAAGTTCAAATGATTCAACATTTTACATGAATGAGATTACTTCAGGTAAATTTATTTATTTTTTTAAAAAAACTTGCAGTGTTTGTGCAAAGAACTGCTTGATGTGCTACACTAAAAATTACGGAAACATAATCAGACATAAATATATTAATGAGAACTTACCAGTATACTATACCTTTCCCTATTTGTCTTCAGGATAAATCAGATTATAAAATTGTATTTTAATTAGAGTGTGTTACACTAATCTACTTCTGACAATACATTTCAGTTGTTCTGATCTCTGAAACCTCTTCAGTGCCTAATTGTTTGTGTTTTCTATTTTTGTATCTATCTTTATGCAT